>NC_092728.1:112626428-112837642 GCF_047496885.1 Scyliorhinus torazame | reverse complement strand
AAGATGATCAGAGAATTGGATAGGGTGGACAGTGAGAGCCTTTTTCCTCGGATGGTGATGTCTAGCTCAAGGGGACAGAGCTTTAAATTGAGGAGAGATAGATATGAGACCGATGTCAGAGGTAGGTTCTTTACTCCGAGAATAGGAAGGTCGTGGAATGCCCTGCCTGCAACAGTAGTGGACTCGCCAACACTAAGGACATTCAAATGGTCATTGGATAGACATATGGACAATCAGGGAATAGTGTAGATGGGCTTTAGAGTGGTTTCACAGGTCGGCGCAACATCGAGGGCCGAAGGGCCTGTCCTGCGCTGTAATGTTCTGTGTTCTATGTTCTACCAATGGTGTTCCAGCATTACCAGGTACCATAATACCTCTACACAGACTACCACATTCACCCCCTGTTTAAAAAAGAGTCCGGCGGGGGTGGTGGCCTGATATTACAACATGGTAACGTGGTAAAAATTATAGTTATGGAGGTACCATAATACCTCCGTACAGCGTTTTGTAACTATTTACTATTTATGATTCATAATTAACTATACACTTTATAAATGAAGCAATCAGTCGATCGGGGGTGGTCGTCCTCTGTGATCGTCGAAGCTTCAGTGGTGACTCTAGTGGAGGCTCGGCAGTCTGTGACTCCGCGAGCGTGGCCTCGATCTCTGTGGCAGCTTCGACACCCCTAGATGGCGCTGGTGGGGGAAACGGTTGACCTGGGAAGGGAGCGTCTGCGGGGTGGGTGGGGGGGCCTAGGCGGGGCCAGCAGAAGGACCGATCCTCCTGTGAGGTGCACTGGTGGGAGGGAGGGTGGGACTGGTGGCTGGGGTGTGCGTGGGGCTCCGGCGGGCGTCAGGTCTCATAGGGACACCGTATCTTGTCGGCCGTCGGGGTACGCCACGTAGGCGTACTGGGGGTTAGCGTGGAGAAGATGGACCCTCGACCAACAGGTGCGACTTGTGCGCCCGCACGTGGTTTCAGAGCAGGATGGGTCCGGGAGCTGCCAGCCAGGTCGGGAGCGAGGTCACAGAGGAGGACTTCCTGGGGCAGACAAGGAGACGTTCGTGAGGTGTGGTACAAAGCAGTGACTGGATGGAGTGGAGGGCATCCGGGAGGACTTCCTGCCAGCGGGAGACTGGGAGATTCCTGGACCGTAGGGCCAGTAGGACGGTCTTCCAGACCGTTCCGTTCTCCCTCTCTACCTGTCCGTTACCCCGGGGGTTGTAACTGGTCGTCCTGCTCGAGGCAATGCCCTTGCTGAGCAGGAATTGACGCAGTTCGTCGCTCATAAAGGAGGACCCCCTATCACGGTGTATGTAGGCGGGGAACCCGAACAGTGTAAAGATGCTATGGAGGGCCTTGATGACGATGGTTGCTGTCATGTTGGGGCAGGGGATGGCGAATGGGAACCGGGAGTACTCGTCAATCACGTTCAGGAAGTACATGTTGCGGTTGGTGGAGGGGAGGGGGCCTTTGAAGTCCATGCTGAGACGTTCAAAGGAACGGGAAGCCTTTATCAGGTGCGCTTTCTCTGGCCGGTAGAAGTGCGGTTTGCACTCCGCGCAGATTTGGCAGTCCCTGGTGGCTGTCCTGACCTCCTCGATGGAGTAGGGCAGGTTGTGGGTCTTGATAAAGTGGAAAAAGTGAGTGACTCCCGGGTGGCAGAGGTCCTCGTGGAGGGCTTGGAGGCGGTCCACTTGTGCATTGGCACATGTGCCGCAGGACAGGGCATCAGGAGTCTCGTTTAGCTTCCCGGGACGATACACAATATCGTAGTTGTAGGTGGAGAGTTCGATCCTCCACCGCAAGATCTTATCGTTTTTTATCTTGCCGCGCTGTGCATTATCGAACATGAAAGAAACCGACCGTTGGTCAGTGAGGAGAGTGAATCTCCTGCCGGCCAGGTAATGCCTCCAATGTTGCACAGCTTCTATGGCCTGGGCCTCCTTTTCGACTGAGGAGTGGCGGATTTCGGAAGCATGGAGGGTACGTGAGAAGAAGGCCACGGGTCTACCCGCTTGGTTGAGGGTGGCCGCCAGAGCTACATCTGACGCGTCTCGACCTGTAAAGGGAGGGACTCGTCAATGGCGTGCATCGTCTGCTTTGATGCGGCTGAAGGCCTGGCGGGCCTCTATCGACAGGGGAAAAGCTGTGGATTGGATCAGTGGACGGGCCTTGTCTGCATAGTTGGGAACCCACTGGGCATAGTAAGAGAAAAACCCGAGGCAGCACTGGCCTTGGAGCAGTGAGGGAGGGGGAACTCCATAAGGGGGCGCATGCGTTCAGGTTCGGGGCCTCCAACTCCATTTCGCACTACGTAGCCGAGGATGGCTAGGCGGTCGGTGCTAAACGCGCATTAATCCTTGTTATATGTAAGGTTAAGGATCTTTGCGGTCTGGAGGAATTTTCGGAGGTTGGTGTCGTGGTCCTGCTGGTCGTGGCCGCAGATGGTGACATTATCGAGATACGGGAATGTTGCCTGTAAACCGTACCGGTCAACCATTCAGTCCATCTCGCGCTGGAAGATCGAGACCCCGTTGGTGACACCGAAGGGAACGCATAAGAAATGATGGAGCCGCCCATCTGCCTTGAAGGCAGTGTATCACTAGTGCGGATGGGGAGCTGGTGGTAGGTGGACTTAAGATCCACCGTGGAGAAGACCTTGTACTGCGCGATCCTGTTTACCAGGTCGGATATGCGGGGGAGAGGGTACGCGTCCAGCTGCGTAAACCTGTTGATGGTCTGCCTGTAGTCGATGGACCATCCTATGCTTCTCCCCGGTCTTTACCACCACTACTTGAGCACTGTACTGTCTGTTCCTGGTGGCGATGGGTTTGCAATCCGGGGTGAGGTTCGCAAACTGGGAAGGCAGATCGACCTTGAGGGACGCGAGGCCACAGACAGTGAGGGGGGGGGTATAGGGCCGCCAAATTTGAAAGTTAAACTTTGGAGGTTACACTGGAAGTCTAAACCTAAGAGTGTGGCCGTGCAGAGGTGGAGAAGGATGTAGAGACGGTAATTTTTAAACTCCCTTCCCTGGACTGTGAGCTTTGCTACACAAAAACCTTTATCTCTACTGAGTAGGAACCTGAGGCTAGGGAGATTTTTTGATTAATGGGGTGGACGAGGAGAGAACAGCGCCTTACCGTGTCAGGGTGTATGAAGCCCTACGTGCTCCCAGAGTCAATTAAGCAGGACGTCTCGTGCCCGTTGATTAGTACTGTTGTTGTAACAGTTTGAGTGTTCGAGGCTGGGACTGGTCCAGGGTCACCGAGGCTAGTCGCAGCAGTTGAGTTTTCTCTTTGGGTGGTGTGCGGTCAGCCGAGCTGGGGTCCTGGGAGTCCATCCAAGATGGCGGCTCCCATTGGTCACACATGGCTGGGGGTGCACAAAATGGCGGCGCCCATCCATCGAATGTGGCCTGGAGGAGGAAGATGGCGGAGGAGGCCGCACTGGGACCATGGAGAGGTTTGTGGTGGCGGTCCACATTCGCCACCGGAGACCGTGGCGACTGCACGAGCCTGGCACACCACCACGAAGTGGCCCTTATTACCGCATCCCTTGCAGGTGGATGCGCGGGCCGGGCAGTGCTGCCGGGGGTGCTTGGCCTGCCCGCAAAAGTAACAGCGGGCCCCCCGGGGTTGCCAGGCCGACTTGCAGCACAAGCTTGTGGGGGGATGGGGGATGTCTGGGTCGGCTGCGGAGGGGTTCCACGCCGCCCAGGGGGGCTGCTGCGCGGTCGGAACGTAAGCGCCGGCGTTTCGGGAGGCCACATCCAGGGAGCCTGCAATGGCCCGTGCCTCCTCGAGGCCTAGGGTGTCTTTTTCCAGCAATCGCTGGCGGATTTGGGAGGACAGCATACCTGCCACGAAAGCGTCCTGGATCAAGAGTTCTGTGTGGTCGCTCGCCGAAACTTGCGGGTAGCTGCAGTTTCTCCCCAACACCAGGAGCGCACGGTAGAATTCTTCCAGCGATTTCCCCAGGGATTTGTCGTCTCGTTGCTAGCAGATGTCAGGCGTAGATCTGATTTACCGGGCAAATATAATGTCCTTTTAGCAGCTCGATTGCTGCACCGAAGTCCTCCGCGTCCTCGATGAGGGTGTAAATTTCCGGGCTCACCCTCGAGTGCAGGACTTGCAATTTCTGTTCTCCCATGGGTGTGTTTTCGGCCGTTCCGCGACATCCTTTTAAACACGCCAGCCAGTGCTTGAAGATTGCTGCTGAGCTCGTCGCATGGGGGCTGAGTTGCAGACATTCCGGCTTGATTCGGAGCTCCATCCTTTTAAATCTAGTTTATTAAATCGATGCACGATCAATGACCACTAAAGCGAGGTTGTAGTCCAACTGAAGGCTTTAATAAGCTAGATGTTTCCCCCAGCAGCTCGGGTACAGAATGAAGGCTGCTGGGGCGGCACGGGATCTTATACTCCGCCTTGCAGGGCTTGACCAATAGGAAACATACAATATCTAGCAATGGTGTTCCAGCATTACCAGGTACTGTAATACCTCTACACAAGACTACCACATCCCTCTCTGCCCCTCTCTCTCTCTCTCTCTCTCTCTCTCTCTCTCTCTCTCTCTCTCTCTCTCTCTCTCTCTCTGCCCCCCCCCCCTCTCTGTGCCTCTGTCTCTCCCCCCCCCCCCCCCCCCCTCCCACACACACACCTCAGATGTTGGCAGGAGAGGTGACGCAGAAAAGATTCATGTGAAAGGTTCCAGGGGTGAGAAACTAAAATCTATGTGGATAGGTTGAAGAATCTGTGGCTGTTTGGGGAAGGGAAGTTGAAGATTTGATTCAGATGTTCACAATGATGGGGGAAATGGACAGAGCACAAGGGGAGAAACTGTTCCCATTGGTGGAACAATGGAGAGACAGCGGACACTGCTTGCAGGTGACTGGTGAAAGAAGCAGCATCCACAAGTGGTAAGGATCTGGAATACACCACCTGAGAGCTTGGAGAGGCGGATTCCATTGTTTTAAATTTGTTCATGGGATGTGGACATCGCTGGCTAGGCCAACAATTGGCGTCATGGTAGCACAGTCGTTAGCAGTGTTGCTTCACAGCGCCAGGGTCCCAGGTTTGATTCCCGCTTGGGCCACTGTCTGTGTGGAATTTGTAAGTTCTCCCCGTGTCTGTATGGGTTTCCTCCAGGTGCTCCGGTTTCCTCCCACAATGTGGTAGTCACCACTGTTGTATTATATTGTACATACTGCACTGCATACGAGGGTATTACGATAAGGCCCCTGTACTACAGGTACGGGGATAGATCCCAGCCTGTGGCTCTGCCCAGTAGGCGGAGTATAAATGTGTGCTCTCTCCAAACGGCAGCCATTTCGGCAGCAGTTGTAGGAGGCCACACATCTCTGTAATAAAGCCTCAATTACACTCTACTCTCGTCTCGTCGTAATCGATAGTGCATCAATTTATTACAGAGAGATGGATCTCCGCATCAAGCCGGATCGCCTGCAGCTGCATCCTCAAGCAGACAACGCCAAAAACGACTTCGAACATTGGCTAGCTTGCTTTGAAGCATACATCGGATTTGCGACAGACTCAATCCCAGAAGCTCCAGATTCTGTACACGTGGCTGAGCTCCGATTTCTATCCCCTCATCCAGGACGCACCTACTTACGCAGAGACCGTGGCGCTACTGAAGGAGAACTACGCTCAGCAGACCAACAAGATCTACGCCAGGCACCTCCTGTCCATGTGGCACCAACTTCCCGGTGAGTCTGTGGAAGATTTCTGCCGTGCCCTGCTCGCCCTGGTGAGAGACTGATTGCCAGGCTGTTTCAGCCACTGAACATTCTAACCTGCTAATGAGAGACGCGTTCATTACGGGCACAGGGTCGGCCAACAGCCGCCAGCGCCTCTTAGAAGGGGCTACGCTTGACCTCGCGGCGACCAAGAAACTAGCGCTCTCGCTCACAGTTGCCTCACGCAACATACAGGCGTATGCCCCTGACCGCACGGCCCACCCCTCCTGGGCATCGTGGACCCCGCCAGCGGCCACCCCATCGTGGACCCCATCAGAGACCGCCCCCAGCCAAACCCACGCCTGTGCCGCGCAGCAGCCAACCAACCCCGGGGGACCCAAGTCCTACTTCTGTGGACAGACAAAACACCCCCGGCAGCGCTGCCCGGCGCGCTCTGCAAGGCCTGCGGCAAGAAAGGACATCTCGCTGCAGTGTGCCAGGCCCGCTCAATCGCCGCTATTGTCCCTGCAACCCCCACGTGCGGCCTGTGGGCGCCGCCATCTTCCTCGCCTCAGACCACGTGCGGCCTGTGGGCGCCGCCATCTTCCTCGCCTCAGACCACGTGCGGCCCGTGGGCGCCGCCATCTTGCTTGCCTCACAACCAATGGGCGGAGCACTCTTGCCTACCTCAGGACCCCTGCCCGTCGGGCACCTCATCGGGCCGCTCATCGCCTGCAACCGCCGAAAACCAGCCACGTCTCGCCTCCGTCATGATCGAACAGCCCCAACCGCACAACCTCGCGACCGCGTCAACAAAGGTGAAGGGCGACGGGAATAAGATATCCTGCCTTCTGGACTCCGGGAGCACTGAGCGCTTCATCTACCCCGATACGGTAAGGTGCTGCTCCCTTGCGGTACACCCCATTAACCAAAGAATCTCCCTGGCCTCCGGATCCCACTCCGTGGCGATCCGGGGGTGCTGTATCGCCAGCCTCACCATCCAGGGCGTAGAGTTCAGCGGCTTCCGGCTCTACGTCCTCCCCAACCTCTGTGCTGCCTTCCTACTCCGCCTGGACTTCAAGTGCAACCTCCAGAGCCTAACCCTGAAATTTGGCGGGCCCCTACCACCCCTTACTATATGCGGCCTCACGATCCTTAAGGTCGACCCACCTTCTCTGTTTGCAAACCTCCCCCGGATTGCAAACCCGTCGCCACGAGGAGCAGATGGTACAGCGCCTAGGACAGAACCTTGATCAGGTCTGAGGTCCAGCGGCTGCTGCGGGAAGATATCATAGAGGCCAACAACAGCCCCTGGAGAGCCCAAGGGGTAGTGGTGAAAATGGGCGAGGAAAATAGGATGGTCGTTGAGTACAGTCAAACCATCAATCGGTACACTCAGCTTGACGCATATCTGATATGGTCAATCAGATTGCACAGTACCGGGTCTTCTCAACAGTGGACCTGAAATCTGCCGACCACTAGCTCCTCATTCGCAAGGCGGACCGCCCGTACACCGCGTTTGAAGCGGACGGCCGCCTTTACCGTTTCCTTAGGGTTCCCTTCGGCGTTACTAACGGGGTCTCGGTCTTCCAACGGGAGATGGACCGAATGGTTGACCGGTACGGACTGCGAGCCACTTTCCCGTACCTGGATAACATCTCCACCTGCGGTCAGGACCACGACGCTAACCTTTCCAAATTTCTCCACGCTGCCAAACTCCTCAACCTAACCTACAACAAGGAGAAGTGTGTGTTCAGCATGAACCGATTAGCCATCCTCGGCTCTGTGGTTCAGAACTGAGTTCTAGAGCCCGACCCCGATCGCATGCGCCCCCTCATGGATCTCCCCCTTCCCCACTGCCCCAAGGCCTTCAAACGATGCCTGGGGTTCTTTTCGTACTACGCCCAGTGGGTCCCAAACTGTACGGACAAGGCCCGCCCACTCATCCACTCCACCCGTTTCCCACTGCCGGCCGAGGCTCACCAGGCCTTCGACCGTATCAAGGCTGACATCGCCAAGGCGGGGATGCACGCGGTTGACGAGACGCTCCCCTTCCAATTCAAGAGCGATGCATCGGACGTCGCTCTAGCCGCCACCCTCAACCAGGCAGGCAGGCCCTTGGCATTCTTTTCCCGCACTCTCCATGCCTCCGATATTTGGCACACCTCCTTCGAAAAGGAGGCCCAAGCTATCGTCGATGCTGTGCAGCACTGGAGGCATTACCTGGCCGGCAGGAGATCACTCTCCTCACAGACCAATGGTCGGTTGCCTTCATGTTTAACAACGCACAGCGGGGTAAGATCACAAATGATATGATCTTGCAGTGGAGGATCGAGCTCTCCGCCTTTAATTACGAGATTTTGTATCGCCCCGGTAAGCTCCACGAGCCCCCCGATGCCCTGTCCCGAGGTACATGTGCCAGCGCACAAGTGGACCGACTCCTGGACCCTGCACGACGATCTCTGTCATCCAGGGGTCACCCACTTTTATCACTTCATTAAGGCCCGCAATCTGCCCTACTCCATCGAGGAAGTCAGGGCTGTCACCAGAGACTGCCAGGTCTGCGCGGAGTGTGAACCGCACTTCTTCCGGCCAGACCGTGCGCGCCTGGTGAAGGCCTCCCGCCCCTTTGAACAGCTCAGCGTGGACTTCAAAGGGCCCCTCCCCTCCACCGACTGCAATACGTATTTTCTCAATGTGGTCGACGAATATTCCAGATTCCCCATCGCCATCCCATGCCCTGATATGACGTCTGCCACCGTCATCAAAGCCTTCAACAACACCTTTGCTCTGTTCGGTTTCCCTGCCGAGGTCCACAGCGACCGAGGATCCTCATTTATGAGCGATGAGATGCGCCAGTACCTGCTCAACAGGGGCATTGCCTCGAGCAGGACGACCAGCTACAACCCCCGGGGAAACGGGCAGGTGGAGCGGGAGAATGGGACGGTCTGGAAGGCGGTCCAGAAATCTCCCGGCCTCCCGCTGGCAGGAGGTCCTCCCCGACGCACTTCACTCCATTCGGTCGCACCTGTGCACGGCGACTAACGAAACCCCCCATGAACGTCTCTTGGTCTTCCCCAGGAAGTCCACCATCCGGGGTTTCGCTCGCAACATGGCTGGCAGCTCCAGGACCCGTTCTCCGCAAGCACGTGCAGCTCCACAAGGCGGACCCGTTGGTTGAGAGGGTACAACTACTCCACGCAAACCTGCAGTACGCCTACGTAGCATACCCTGAAGGCCGCCAAGACACAGTCTCCCTCGGACCTGGCACCAGCTGGGTCCCCACAGCCCCCCGCCCCGGCGCCACCTTCCCTTCCCCCAGCGCACCCCACCATAGCCCCTGCTCCAGGACAATCCGTCCTCCCCTTGGTCCCACCCGGGGATGAAGAGGATGTCGACACGCTCCCGGAGTCACCAACCGAGCCGACGCCTGACTCGCCACCAGCACTGCGGCACTCTCAATGACGGATCAAGGCGCCCGACCGTCTAAATTTGTAACCTTCTCTGAAATTTTAATGACAACTTGTATGTGAATAGTTTTCCACCACCCCCGCTGGACTCATTTTTAACAGGGGGTGAATGTGGTATATTGTATATACTGCACTGCATACGA
This sequence comes from Scyliorhinus torazame, assembly GCF_047496885.1. NCBI lineage: Eukaryota > Metazoa > Chordata > Chondrichthyes > Carcharhiniformes > Scyliorhinidae > Scyliorhinus > Scyliorhinus torazame. The sequence goes on along the minus strand of NC_092728.1, from coordinate 112,828,331 downwards.
GGGTATTACGGTAAGGACCCTGTACTACAGGTACGGGGGTAGATCCCTGCCTGCTGGCTCCGCCCAGTAGGCGGAGTATAAATGTGTGTGCTCTCCGAACGGCGGCCATTTCGGCAGCCACACATCTTTGTGTAATAAAGCCTCGATTACTCTCTACACTCGTCTCGTCGTAATTGATAGTGCATCACACAAGTCCCGAAAGATGTGCTGTTGGGTGAATTGGACATTCTGAATTCTCCCTCTGTGTGTACTCGAACAGGCGACGAGGGGCTTTTTACAGTAACTTCATTGCAGTGTTAATGTAAACCTACTTCTGACAACAATAAAGATTATTATTATTATTATGTAAGGATGACACATTTCCTTCCCTAATGGACATTAGTGAACCAGATGGGTTTTTACAATAATCGACAATGGTTAGGTGGTCATCATTAGACTTTTAATTCCAGACTTTTTAAAATTGAATTCAAATTGCCCCCTCTGCAATGGCGGGATTCTGGGATCCCAAGTTCCCAGAAACCCTTGGTTTCTGTTTTAGTTCCAGTGATAATACCACAATGCCACCGCCTCCCCAATCTTAAACATTCATCTTCAATGTTCTGAGGGTCTCTGCCTCCTCCCCCCTTTCAGGCAGCAAGTTCCAGACTCCCACCACCCTCTGGGTGAAAAGGTTTTTCCTCACATCCCCTCTAAACCTCCTGCCCCTCACATTGTATCTATGCCCCCTGGTCATTGACACCCCCCCCCCCCCCCCCCCACAAAGGGGAAAAGTTACTTCCTGTCTACTACTCGATCTATTCCCCTCATAATTGTATACATCTCAATCATGTCCCCCCTCAGTCTCCTCTGCTCCAAGGAAACAGCCCCAATCTGTCTGATCTGTCCTCATGGACGCGAATCTCTGGAAAGATTTACAAAGAACAAAGAAATGTACAGCCCAGGAACAGGCCCTCCAAGCCCGTGCCGACCATGCTGCCTGACTAAATTACAATCTTCTACACTTCCTGGGTCCGTATCCCTCTATCCCATCCTATTCATGTATTTGTCAAGATGCCCCTCAAATGTCACTATCGTCCCTGCTTCCACCACCTCCTCCGGTAGCGGGTTCCAGGCACCCACTACCCTCTGCGTAAAAAACTTGCCTCGTACATCTACTCTAAACCTTGCCCCTCTCACCTTAAACCTATGCCCCCTAGTAATTGATACCTCTACCCCGGGGAAAAGCCTCTGACTATCCACTCTGTCTATGCGCCTCATAATTTTGTAGACCTCTATCAGGTCGCCCCTCAACCCCCTTCGTTCCAGTGAGCACAAACCGAGTTTATTCAACCGCTCCTCATAGCTAATGCCCTCCAGACCAGGCAACATTCTGGTAAATCTCTTCTGCACCCTCTCTAAAGCCTCCACATCCTTCTGGTAGTGTGGCGACCAGAATTGAACACTATACTCCAAGTGTGGCCTAACTAAGGTTCTATACAGCTGCAACATGACTTGCCAATTCTTATACTCAATGCCCCGGCCAATGAAGGCAAGCATGCCGTATGCCTTCTTGACTACCTTCTCCACCTGTGTTGCCCCTTTCAGTGACCTGTGGACCTGTACTCCTAGGTCTCTTTGACTTTCAATAATCTTGAGGGTTCTACCATTCACTGTATATTCCCTACCTGCATTCGACCTTCCAAAATGCATTACCTCACATTTGTCTGGATTAAACTCCATCTGCCATCTCTCCGCCCAAGTCTCCAAACAATCTAAATCCTGCTGTATCCTCTGACAGTCCTCATCGCTATCCGCAATTCCACCAACCTTTGTGTCGTCTGCAAACTTACTAATCAGACCAGTTACATTTTCCTCCAAATCATTTATATATACTACAACAGCAAAGGTCCCAGCACTGATCCCTGTGGAACACCACTGGTCACAGCCCTCCAATTAGAAAAGCATCCTTCCATTGCTACTCTTTGCCTTCTATGACCTAGCCAGTTCTGTATCCACCTTGCCAGCTCACCCCTGATCCCGTGTGACTTCACCTTTTGTACTAGTCTACCATGAGGGACCTTGTCAAAGGCCTTACTGAAGTCCATATAGACAACATCCACTGCCCTACCTGCATCAATCATCTTAGTGACCTCCTCGAAAAACTCTATCAAGTTAGTGAGACACGACCTCCCCTTCACAAAACCATGCTGCCTTTCACTGATACGTCCATTTGCTTCCAAATGGTAGTAGATCCTGTCTCGAAGAATTCTCGCCAGTAATTTCCCTACCACTGAAGTAAGGCTCACCGGCCTGTAGTTCCCTGGATTATCCTTGCTACCCTTCTTAAACAGAGGAACAACATTGGCTATTCTCCAGTCCTCTGGGACATCCCTTGAAGACAGTGAGGATCCAAAGATTTCTGTCAAGGCCTCAGCAATTTCATCTCCAGCCTCCTTCAGTATTCTGGGGTAGATCCCATCAGGCCCTGGGGACTTATCTACCTTAATATTTTTTAAGACACCCAACACCTCGTCTTTTTGGATCTCAATGTGACCCAGGCTATCTACACACCCTTCTCCAGACTCAACATCTACCAATTTCTCTTTTTGGTGAATACTGATGCAAAGTATTCATTTAGTACCTCGCCCATTTCCTCTGGCTCCACACACAGATTCCCTTGCCTATCCTTCAGTGGGCCAACCCTTTCCCTGGCTACCCTCTTGCTTTTTATGTACGTGTAAAAAGCCTTGGGATTTTCCTTAACCCTATTTGCCAATGACTTTTCGTGACCCCTTCTACCCCTCCTGACTCCTTGCTTAAGTTCCTTCCTACTTTCCTTATATTCCACGCAGGCTTCGTCTGTTCCCAGCCTTTTTGCCCTGACAAATGCCTCCTTTTCTTTTTGACGAGGCCTACAATGTCTCTCGTTATCCAAGGTTCCCGAAAATTGCCGTATTTATCCTTCTTCCTCACAGGAACATGCCGGTCCTGAATTCCTTTCAACTGACACTTGAAAGCCTCCCACATGTCAGATGTTGATTTGCCCTCAAACATTCGCCCCCAATCTATGTTCTTCAGTTCCCGCCTAATATTGTTATAATTAGCCTTCCCCCAATTTAGCACATTCATCCTAGGACCACTCTTATCCTTGTCCACCAGTACTTTAAAACTTACTGAATTGTGGTCACTGCTACCAAAATGCTCCCCTACTGAAACATCTACCACCTGGCCGGGCTCATTCCCCAATACCAGGTCCAGTACCGCCCCTTCCCTGGTTGGACTGTCTACATATTGTTTTAAGAAGCCCTCCTGGATGCTCCTTACAAACTCCGCCCTGTCTAAGCCCCTGGCACTAAGTGAGTCCCAGTCAATATTGGGGAAGTTGAAGTCTCCCATCACCACAACCCTGTTGTTTTTACTCTTTTTCAAAATCTGTCTACCTATCTGCACCTCTATCTCCCGCTGGCTGTTGGGAGGCCTGTAGTATACCCCCAACATTGTGACTGCACCCTTCTTAGTCCTGATCTCTACCTATATAGCCTCACTGCCCTCTGAGGTGTCCTCCCGCAGTACAGCTGTGATATTCTCCCTAACCAGTAGCGCCTCCCCTTTTACATCCCCCTCTATCCCGCCTGAAACATCTAAATCCTGGAACGTTTAGCTGCCAATCCTGCCCTTCCCTCAACCAGATCTCTGTAATGGCAACAACATCATAGGTTTTTTTTAAATTTAGAGGACCCATTTCATTTTTTCCAATTAATGGGCAATTTTAGCGTGACCAATCCACCTACTCTGCACATCTTTGGTTTGTGGGGGTGAAACCCACGCAGACATGGGGAAAATGTGCAAACTCCACACGGACAGTGACCCAGAGCCGGGATCGAACCTGGGACCTCGGTTAGGGAGTTTGGAGGGGCGAGGGAGGGAGGGTGGTGATAGTGGGACTATGCCATCGGAAGAGTGGGGAATGGTGTACACTTGTACGCGGGACATTAAAAAACTCTCAGCACAACCAGTATGAGGCCTCTGTTCTTTGTCCATGTGGGCCCACCACCCGACATGCCCTGCCCACACACACCCAGCTGTGGACATGTGCCCTGGGCTGGGGCCCATCCTCTGGGTAAGCAAAAGTTGCCGCTGCGTCTATGGTGCAGCCTCCCGCAGGGTCCAAGCACATTGTCTATGCATCAACGTGTGATTGTGATGCTAGGCAATGAGCCCCAATCTACATGCCCTGCTCACCACGGGGCTCCACTTGGGATTGAGAAGTGCTCACATAACCACATTGCCAATTCCCTATTAGCGATGCCCTTCAGCCACACGACCAGAGGCCTCCGCGGTCAGTGGCAGTTATGGGTGGTTGGTGGGAAGATGGGCAGGGGCTGCCCCCGGTACAGGAAAACATGGTACAGGGGTTGGCATGGCAGACCCATGCACATCCGCACTCCCCACCCGTACCGTCCAGCAGGCCCCAGCCCCTCTTTCCCGTTCTCTCTCTTCTCTTCCCCCCCCCCCGCCCCGAACACGGGCAGCATGTCCAGTGCCCGCGGGCTCACTGCCTGTGAGCGAAGACGGATGCTCCCCTCCTCGGCTTCCCACAGCAGCCCATCGCCAGGTTTACGTTTTTCAAAAGGAGCACTAGTCGGCGCCAGCATGATCATTTGCTGTGGAGGAGGCCGCTGAATGACGGGAGGCTGTTGGATGTGGGATGGCTCCTGTTAATTGTATGGAAATAAGTGGCAATAATTGGTTTCACGCCAAGCTACGGCGAGATCCAGAGACCGGTGTGGTTTCATAGCAAATGGTTTGGCACCCTGCGCAGTTCTCATTTTTCACCTCTCCCGCTGTTCACTGGCCTCGTATCGCTCAAGTGAGAGTGCAACAGGGCTGGAGAATCGCGCCCCATAACTCCAACCCAGGCAACATCCAACTAAAACTCCTCTGCACCCTTCCCTGTGCAATCACATCTCTCCTGTAATGTGATTTCCAGAACCGCGCACAATACGCTAGCTGTGGCCCAAAGTTCCAGCATAACCTCCCTGCTCTTAAACTTAAGTCAGGAGATGAGTTATTCGCGACAGGATTACCAGCCTCTGACCTTCTCTTATAACCACAGTATTTATATGGCTGGTCCAGTTCAGTTTCTGGTCACTGGTAGCCCCCCCCCCCTCCTCCAACACCAATGTTGTGCAGGATTCAGCGATGGTAATGCTATTGAATGTGAAAGGGAGATGGCTAGTTTATCTCTCATTGGAGATGGCTGTTGCCTGACACATGACGCTGCATGAGGCCTTCAAAAAAAAATTGGTTAATTATTTGAAGAGAAAGAATTGCAGAACTAAGGGGAAAAGGGCGGGGAAGTAAGGCAGGTGCAGAGAACTGGCACAGAGACTAACTGGCACAGACACAAACTGGCAGGAAGCTGGCACAGGCACACTGGCAGAGACACAAACTGGCAGAGACAAACTGGCACAGACTTGTACTGGCACAGGCACAATCTGGCAGAAAGCTGGCACAGAGACAAACTGGCACAGACACAAACTGGCAAAAAGCTGGCACAGACACAAATTGGCACAGAGACAAACTGGCAGAAAGCTGGCAGACACAAACTGGCACACTCATACTGGCACAGACACAAACTGGCAGACTCATACTGGCACAGACACAAACTGGCACAGACACAAACTGGCAAAAAGCTGGCACAGACACAAACTGGCAGAAAGCTGGCACACACAAACTGGCAGAAAGCTGGCACAGACACAAACTGGCAGAAAGCTGGCAGAGGCACAAACTGGCAGAAGGCTGGCACAGACACAAACTGGCACAGACACAAACTGGCACAGACACAAACTGGCAGACTCATACTGGCACACACAAACTGGCACAGACACAAACTGGCACAGACACAAACTGGCACAGACTCATACTGGCACAGACACAAACTGGCACAGACTCATACTGGCACAGACACAAACTGGCACAGACAAACTGGCACAGACACAAACTGGCACAGACTCATACTGGCACAGACACAAACTGGCACAGACTCATACTGGCACAGACACAAACTGGCACAGACACATACTGGCACAGACACAAACTGGCACAGACTCATACTGGCACAGACACATACTGGCACGGACACAAACTGGCACGGACACAAACTGGCACGGACTCAAACTGGCACAGACACAAACTGGCACAGACTCATACTGGCACAGACTCACTGGCACAGACACAAACTGGCACAGACACAAACTGGCACAGACTCATACTGGCACAGACACAAACTGGCAGACTCATACTGGCACAGACACAAACTGGCACAGACTCATACTGGCACAGCTGGCACAGACACAAACTGGCCTGTGCTGTAATCATTCTGTGATTCTATTATCTGCCAAATTGTTTCTCACCAACCCAACTTGCCAATATCCCTCTGAGGCTCTCGGCATTCTGCTTACCACTTACTTTCCCACGTAACCACGTGCTAGCGAGCTTGGATATGTATGTTACTCTCAGTTCTAACGAGCCCTCTAATTCTGTTGTGGAGTGTGCAGGTGATTTGTTTAAACGCAGTATCCCTTTAAATTATTTGCATGATTGCGCACATGCAGTTATTTATGGGATTATTTCTATGCGTTTATTTTGTGCTTCAGGGAAGGAAATCTGCCATCCTTACCCGGTCTGGCCTACATGTGACTCCAGACCATAGCAATGTGGTTGACTCTTAACTGCCTGCTGCAGTGGTCTAGCACGCCACTCAGTTCAATGACAATTAGGGATGGACAACAATGCTGGCCTTGCCAGGGATGTCCACATCGCATGAAAGAATAAAAGAACAACTTGTCTCCAGCCTGCACGGAAACGTTCAGCTTGCACTGCATTGCAGAGTTTAGAGAGAACATTGCCCCATTCCTTCATCTAAGGCATCAATATAAATCGTTATAGATTCTTTGGTGCACAGTCTGTTATCATGTTGGAGAGCTTCAAATAGCTGGAAGCAACCTGTAGCAAAGCTGCCTGCTGTGAGATACGTGCAAAAGTTTACGTTGGAGTTCACGCTGTACAGCGAGGGTGCGGAGGAGATTTACCAGGATCTGGGCCGGAACATTTCAGCTGTGAAGAGAGGCCGGTTAGGCTGAGGCTGTTTACCTTGGAGCAATGAAGGCTGACGGAGGAACCTGAGTGAGGTGTATAAAATGACCAGGGGCATCGATAGGATGGGTAGGAAGGAACCTTTTTCCTTTGTAGGGGAAATCAATAACTGGGGGCACAGATAACAATAATAATCTTTCTTAGTGTTGCAAGTAGGCTTACATTAACACCGCAGTCAAGTACTGTGAAAATCCCCTAGTCGCCACACTCCAGCGCCAAAGAGCAGGAGATTTGGAGGGGATGTGAGGAAAACCTTTTTCACCCAGAGACTGCTTTAGTGTTGCTGGTTAAAACATTCTTTTGATTACTGTTTGTCATTTTTCTCCTTTCCTCCATCATCAGCCAAGGATAAGTGACCTTTCTTCCTGTGGATCTGGATAGTATTCGCACTATAATTCTACCATAAAAATATCTGAGCCTGATCCTTTCTCACCTCTGCATTTTTCAGAAGAGGTCCATCCCCATTTTGGTAGAGAGAATGTATCGGGTGTGCTGCAGGCCTCGAGCCTGATACTTGTGTCTCCGCATTCTTGAAAATCCGTCGTCTGAATTCCCCCCCCCCCCCCCATTTTTTTTACCTTTTTAAGGTCAGTTTTACCAGGTAATCCTCTTAGTAGCTGGAGTTTGAGCTGTGCCATAGGTTACTTGCTGATTGACATGGACTTTGATATGAAAATGTATTAAACTGTTTCCTAGGTTATTCTCTAATAACCCACATCCCAGTTGGTGCAAAAGATATCCAAATAATTGAAAGAAAAAAGTCAGATGATGTTTTGGGTATGTAAAAAAGCACTTGAAGTTTTCAATGTTATTTTCCTTAATACGTGTTTGTCTTGTCTGCTCGTACTGATGAATGTAATGGTGTATTTGCTTGCCCCAATGTACTATTAATGTAATCTTGTACGTTATTCATCTCTGTTGGCACCAACCATTCTGATTTGAATATTTTAATACATTCCATATTGAATATAAAATATTATTTTGTGCAATATTATCATGATTCTAGCTTGGAAATGCAGCATAATCTGTAAAGAATGGAGTTGTTGGAGGCAGCCATGAAATATTTATATTCCCACGATCAAGGATGGCTGATTTAAAAAGTGAACCATAACAAACATAGCTACTATTTCATGATTTCTTGTAAAGTATTCTTTACTCCACTTGGTAAGATTGTTTTACAGACACTTGTAATAGTGGCAGTAAATATCCAATATTCCAGAGGCTATTGTTAAGTGTGTGGATCCAGTGAGAGACTGACACACATTAACTGCGTCCCAAAGTCAGAAGAAATCTTGTCTCACTAGATTCGAACACTGATAGGAGCAATTTAGCTCCCTGTGTTTGTGCTAATATTTTTACTAGAATAATCCTGCATCTTCCACTGCTTCAAAGACTTATCCAGTTTTTCCTCGTAATATCCAGTAATTTCTGCTTTAAACGCTCCAGATTTAACTGGAGATACTGGGATGGAATTTCTATATGGCATTCTCGCAATCTCTGGCTTTTGGTGTAACAAAATTCCATGTTTTTCCAAATGTTTTGCAATGTCTCAGTGGGAGAATGCCAGCTCACAGACTACCCCATTATTCTCAAACCTTTAGACATGCTAAATTGCAACAGTATTAATATTTACTTCTTTCATTGTCTCCTACAGGATAGGATCCCCTAAGAGATGTCATTATTGTTGTTCCTCTGCCCTCAAAATAGAATTCAAGATGAGCATGAACACACAGTCTCTTTTCTGTGTTGTCACTGGTAGCCGTTTGTTCACAAACTGGCTTGCTGGTCCGTTTTAAAGACCGGTTTAATTCACCCGTGTCTAGAATTTCAGGCTCAGGAGGCAAGCCTCACAGTATCATAGGTTTGGTATTGTTTTTCTTTAATGAAATCTAAAGCAGTGGCAGTGACATGCTGCAAGAAAGATGAGTTTTATCTGTACTTTTATTTACCTTCCAGCTGTTGCTGATGAGTCTGGGAACTTTTTTGTGAATGGCAATTTAAAAGTAGACGGTTCAAGAAACTTCCACCTTGCAGGCACCGTTTTTAAATATAGGAGACCAATGGATGTTTATGAAACTGGTATTGAATACATTGTGGCTCAAGGACCGACAGATCTGGGAGTTAATATTCTGGTATAACCACAATTATTTCAAATGTAAATCTCATTTTGATTCAAGTAAATGTGCAGAATGAACTTCTATAGTAATAATAGCACTATGACTTGTAAAATTTCAATACTTTACACTTTTTCTCCTGAAAGAGTACTCTATGCTGTTTAGATGAATGAAAGGCAATCTTATTAAAATATATAAGATCCTTTAGCAGTCACCCTGCCAAGTCCCCTCAGAATCTCATGGATGCTGGCGCAACCTATCCAACTTCTCTTCATGGGCTGACCCCAACATCCCAGAAATCATTCAAATTAACCTTCTCTGAACTGCTTCGAATGTATTCTTTCCTTTCTTAAAAAAGGAGACCAAAACTGTACACAGTATTCCAGATGTGGCTTCATTAATACCCCATACAACTGTAACAAAGCTTTCATATTCCATTCTCTTTGCAATAAATGACAACTTTCCATTTGTGTTCTTAATAACTTGCTGTACCTGCATGTTAACTTTTCCTGATTTCCTGAAGTTGGATAGGTTGCGCCAGCATCCATGAGATTCTGAGGGGACTTGGCAGGGTGACTGCTAAAGGATCTTATATATTTTAATAAGATTGTCACCGAGGCCCTGTATAATTGCAGCAAGACACCACTGCTCCTGTACTCGAATTCTCTCGCAATGAAGGCCAACATAACTTCCTTACTTCCTGCTTACTTTCAGCGAGTAGTGAACCTCAGGGCATTGGTCTAGGTCTCTGGATTATTAGTCCAGGTGATAATACCACAATATCCAGGCCACGTTGCACATTCCCCTCTCCTAATTTATGGCCATTCAGATAATAATCTGCCATCTCGTTTTTGCGACCAAAGTGGATAACTTGCATTTATCCACATTATACTGCATCTGCCATTGATTTGTCCAAATCACACTGATGGATCTCTGTATCCTCATCACAGCTCACCCTCCCACCCAGTTTTGTCGTATCTGCAGATTTGGAGATATTATATTTAGTTTTTTCATCTAAAATCATTAATATATATAGTGAATAACTGGGGTCCTAGCACTGATTCCTGCGGTACCCCACTAGTCACTGCCTTCCATTTAGAAAAATACCTGTTTATTCCTACTCTTTTTTTTTCCCCCCGACTGCCAGTTTTCTATCCATCTCAATACAATACCCCTACATTGTACACACTAATCTCTTATGTGGGACTTTGTTGAAAGTCTATGAAAGTCCACATGTACCACATCCACTGGCTTCCCAGACAAGAGATAGATGGGTTCTTGCGGCTGGACATAATTCATTCTCCCCCTCCCACACACAAGCACCGCAGCCATCATGGCCGCAAAGAGAGCAGCGTTGCGTTTCCGGGACGGCGAACTTGAGACCCTCCTAGACTCCATGGAGGAGAGTAGGCTGGTGCTGTACCCCGGGCCGGAGTTCATCAGGCGCCACCGTTGGCTGTGCCTGGGCGGAGGTGGGAGCCTCTGTCGGGGAGGTGGCCCAGACTGGAGACCAGTGCAGCAAAAAAATGTACAACCTCCTCAGGGCGGCCAGGGTGAGTACCCAGCGCCACGCCCCTGGCACCAAGCACCCTACCCCCCACACACACGACCTGGACCCCTCCCCCCGGGGGACGGTTTGACCCCCACCCTGACCCACATGCCAGCACCCATGCCAGCTACAATGGCTGTGTGCCCTGGCCATTGATGCCATCAACTACCCAACCCCTGGGCTGCATGCGTCGGATCGTCTAACACTGTAGTTGTTTGTGTTTGCCGCCCCCCCCTCCCCCAGGACAAGGCGCACAACCGCTGGGAGCGGGAGAAGACTGGAGAGGGAGCACCAGATCTGCATTCCCGAGCAGAGGAGGGCACTAGACATTGTCGGCGGCCTCGAGGAGAGGGAGGTCACTGACGCAGAGGTCAGCGATTAAGTGAGACCCCCTGCCTGGTTACGAGTCCCCAAGACTAATGTGTGCTCACCCCGGTCCCGCTGTCTAACCATACATGCTGTCTTGTGCCTTCCAGGCCCAGCCGGGGATGGGGCCGGCCCATCCGGGGACCCTGCCCTCAGCCAGTGCCAGAGCCGGTGCCCCCCCAGACAGCCGAGCATTGACCGGGAGAGCAGCCGGAACACCAGCCCTCTGCCTGAGACCCAGGAGACCCCGGAGTTCGGGTCAGAGGAGAACACAGACTTTCCGTCACAGCTGTCACCAACACTGTCCACCATCTCCGAGACACTCACCTCGGTTGGGCAAATTAACGAAGAGGCTCCTGGGATACTCACTGGTGTGCACCACACAGTCGTCCGGTACAGCAGGTGGGGGTAGGAGCAGCCGAGGGGCCAGACAGTCGGAGGGCAGTCCGGCCCCAGGAACCAGATTGCAGCCCAGTCTCAGTAGGCCATTGCTGAGAGCATCGGTGGCATTGCCCAGGTGCTGGCCGACGTCGCACAGAACCAGAGGGAGGTGGCCCACTTCCTGTGCTCCATGGTCCCGAACGTGCAGACCATTGTTGATACCATAGCGGGCCTCCAGGACTGGCAGCTCCGGGTGGCGGGGGGGCCTCTGGGGATGGCTCCGCTTGCAGCCCCCAGTCCCCTGGAGTAGCCCAGGGCCGTCGGGCACCCCGAGGGAGGAGGAGGTGCTGCGGCCCGTGCTGGTGACTCCTGCAGGGGAGGTCTCGGGACGCCGCAGCCCCTCGGACGGACGGACCCACCCACCCCCTCCTGTCTCTGGTGCATCTAGTGGGCAGCAGGCAGAACAGGGTGGCAAAATGCCACCTGGGACGCCGAGGAACATGCCGGGCCCATCCAGGCCGGGTCGCCCCAGGAGCTGTGCATCAACATCGCAGGGCAGGAGTCACAGCAGGCCGCCTCCACGTCTGGGGATCCACCTAGGCGTAGTGGTAGGGCCCGTAAGGGAAGAAAGTTTCGACACCAGTTAAGTTGGCATGGGTGCAGGGCACAGTTTAACTACAGAAACTGCACAGACTGCATATACCTCTTCACATCAAACACTTGTTAACACTGTTCAAACCTGCCTCTGTGCTCTGTCTGATGGGATGGGGCGGTGATGGCCACTGGGAGTGAGGGGTGGTGGACTAGTGAGACCTAGTGGGTGGACCGTGTAGGTCTCCACCCCCTCCCTAGCGACTCGACGGGACCGTGTGATGGAGTGTCCAGCTCACATGCAGGGATCCAGGTGGAAGATGCTACTGTGTGCATGGGTCAGACATTGAGCATGGAGCTCATCGCAGAGCGGGCTGTCATCATCATCATAGACCAGGCCCTCTGTCACTGCCCCCAGCTCGTAGGGCCGCTGGTATATATAACAGAGGGAGTGTTCTGGTGGGGTGGGAGGTGAGGGTGGTCGGTAATGTGGGAGGTGAGGGTGTTCTGGTGGTGTGGGAGGTGGGGGTGGTCGGTGGTGTGGGAGGTGAGGGTGCTCGGTGGTGTGGGAGGTGAGGGTGGTCGGTGGTGAAGGGGTGCGGTATTGTGGTGTCCGTACCCCTGCCCAGCAACCCCCCTCTCCCCTAGTTGGTGAAACATGTCTCGATGAGTCTGCCCCGTGCCGCTGGCCCTGGCGGTACCATTGTGCGGCCTCCCGTGCCTGGCCAGCCCCCATGTCCCGCTCATTGTCCCCCTCCCCCTCATCCTCATCCGACGAGGCCTGCCCTTCCTCCTCCTCCAGCACATCGCCCCTCTGCTGGGCTATATTGTGGAGGACACAGCAGACCACCTCGATGCGGCCAACCCTCCTGGCCTTGTACTAGAGTGCCCCTCCAGAGCGGTCCAGGCACCTGAAACACATCTTCAGGATCCCGAAGCACCTCTCAACCACACCCCTGGATGCACAATGGGCATCATTGTAGCGGTTCTCCGCGTCGGTCTGTGGACTCCGTATAGGCGTCAGCAGCCACGACCGCACTGGGTAACCCCTGTCATCCAGCAACCAGCCCCGCAGCTGGAGGGGGTATTCCTCGAACTTTCGGGTATCACCGATTGTGCCAATATGAATGAGTCACGTACACTGCCGGCTACCGGGTGCAGATCCGCAGGATCCTCATCTGATGGTCACAGACCACCTGAACGTTCATGGAGTGGTACCCCTTCCTGTCGTGAACATCGGCCTGTTATCTGGAGGCCGCAGGGTGACGTGCACCCCATCGATGACCCCCTGGGCCCAGGGCATCCTGGCGATGGCGGCGAAGCCCACTGCCCGGGCATCCTAGTGGGCGCAGTCCACTGGGTACTGAATGTACCGATCCGCCTGGGCATACAGGGCGTCAGTGACTGCACTGGTGCACCTGTGCGCCGATGTCCGGGAGATGCCGGACAGGCCCCCACTTGGCGATTGGAACAAACCCGTTGCGTAGAAGTTCAACGCTACCATCACCTTGATGGCCACCGGGAGTCGGTGTCCTCCCCCATTCCCATGCGATGCCAGATATGCCATCATGTGGCAGATGTGTCTCACCATCTCCCTGCTCATCCGCAGTCTCATCCTGCATGCCCGGTCCGGCCATTGTGTCTGCGTCCACCCAGGGGCCGGGGTGGGTGGCCAACAAGATGGCCACCGTAATGGCGCACTCTGCCTGGGCACCACCCGTGTCCTGTCAGGAGCTGCCCGGCCTGTCTACATCCCCCCGGCCCTGGCATGCCCCCCCCCCCCCCCCCCCGCCGAAAGCATGGCCGGTGTCCGATCTGGGGGCCCGCAGTCCCCCCACACCACCTCCTACCTCCTCTCTCAGCCAGCACACCAGGTTCACAATTAGCATGTTAGAAACACCCCGTCGGGAAATCGGCCCACCCAAGGCGCCGAATCGCTGAGGCCCTGGAGAATCAGTCATCATGACCAATAATAAGATGCATACTGTACTTCCGGGCCGCTGGGTGGGCACCACGATTCGTCTATTTCAGGGGTCCAGAGAATGCTGATTCAGCGTGAAACTGGCAACAAGCCTGATTTTGGCATCAGCCGATTCTCCGGCCGATCGCGTTTCGCGATTTCGGCATTATCCCACAGAGAATCCAGCCCGATGTACTTGCTCGAGAGGGACTGCAGCGAATATTTACCAGACTGATTCCAGGGATGTTGGGACTGAGGGATGAAGAGAGATTGAGTCATTTAGGATTATATTCATGGGAGTTCAGACGAATGAGGAGGGATCTCATATAAACCTACAAAATTCTAACAGGACTGAACAGGGTAGATGCAGGAAGGATGTTCCCGGTGGTGGGGGTCACAGTCTGAGGATACGGGGTAGACCATTTCGGACAGAGTTGAGGAGTAATTTCTTCACTCAGAGAGTGGTGAATCTGTCCCGTTCACTACCACAAGAAGTAGCTGAGGCCAAAACACTGTGGGTGGGAATCTCCATCACGCCGCACCAGATATCTGGGGCTGGATTCCCCCCCCCCCCCCCCCCCCCCCCCCGCCACATTTCCGTTTCACCCCGCCGGCGGGATGCCCCGTTATGCCGACCGGTCAATGGGGTTTCCCATTGTGGGGCAGCCCCACGCCGTTGGGGAAGCCCCGGGCTGCCGGCAAAACGGAGCATCCCGCCGGCAGAGAATCCAGCCCCTGGTGCGGCGCATCCCCAAGATTCTCCGTCTCGCCAGCCGGCCAATGGGGTTTCCCATTGTGGGCAGCCCCACGCCGTCGGGAAATCCCCGGGCTGCTGGCAAAGTGGAGCATCCCGGCACCGGAGAATCCAGCCCTGTATGTGTTCCAGAAAGAGTTGGATATAATTCTTGGGGCTAAAGGGATTTAAAGATATGGGAGGAAAGTGGGAACAGGTTACTGAGTCAGATGATCAGCCATGATCGTATTGCATGGGGTAGCAGGCTTGAAGGGCCGAATGGCCTCCTGCTCCTATTTTCTATGCTTCCAATCCATTATCTTTCCGATCACCAACATTCAGCTCTTTGGTTCCCTGGACTTGTTCAATATCCCTTTTTAAATCAAATTAACTGTCTACCAGTCTGACACTGTTCCCCTTTCTAATGAGTTATATATGCATAAATAGTGCCTCTTTTAGCTCCTTTTTTTCCATAATTCTTTCATGGGACGTGGGCATCGCAGTCTGGGCCAGAATTTATTGCCCATCCCTAATTGCCCTTGAGGGGGCAGTTCGGAGTCAACCACATTGCTGTGGGTCTGGAGTCACATGTAGGCCAGACCGGGTAAGGACAGCAGATTTCCGTCTCTAAAGGACATTAGTGAATCAGGTGAGTTTTTACAACAATTGACAATGGTTTCATTCGACTTGTAGTTCCAGATTTTTATTGAATTCAGATTTCACCCATTTGCCCTAGTGGGATTCAAACCCGGGTCCTCGGAGCATTACCCTGAATCTTATTAGCCCAAAGATGATTATTAGTCCAGTGATAAGCCACAACACCACCACCTTCCCTAACTACCTCTGCTCTGCTCAGATACAATCCATCTCAAGCTCTCTTAAGTTTGATTAGTTTACCCATTATTTCCCTCATTCCACCTTGAATTTTCTTTTCATTTCTTATTCCTGAGTTATGCCCAACTTGTTATTCTCCCTGGAATGTAGATATTTGTGAGTTTACATTGTGCATCTGTGTGATCCTATTCCAATCCTGATTTTCCTTTTGCTATTTATTTATCTGTAAAATATATTACAATTTTTAATAATATAATTTATAGTTCCGAGTTGCTATCCTAATTGTTTTTTTTTAACTTCCTTCCTAACCTATTAGTGCTCCCTTCTCCTTTACTGTCTGCGTATTTAATGTATGTATTCTTCTTTTGTTTAAATTTGACTAAAATTCTTTATTCACAAATACAGGGCAGGTCCATAAAGACCATTGCTTCTGAAATTAAATGAAAATCGCTTATTGTCACAAGTAGGCTTCAAATTAAGTTACTGTGAAACGCCCCTAGTCGCCACATTCCGGCGCCTGTTCGGGGAGGCTGGTACGGGAATTGAACCGTGCTGCTGGCCTGCCTTGGTCTGCTTTCAAAGCCAGCGATTTAGCCCTGTGCTAAACCAGCACCTTCTAGCCTAAATGCCACATTGCAGTGGTAGGCTGATTTTAATAATAATAATCGCTTATTGTCACAAGTAGGCTTCAATGAAGTTACTGTGAAAAGCCCCTAGTCGCCACATTCCGGCGCTTGTTTGGGAAGGCCCCTATGGGAATTGAACCCATATTGCTGGCCTTGTTCTGCATTACAAGCCAACTCCTGTTTAGCCCACTGTGCTAAACCAGCCCCTTTACGAGTTCATTTGTTGCTAATTTTCTTTGTGCATTTACCTGGGAGCTCGATTGTAGGTCAGAAGTTAACTGGAGGTCCTGGCAATCAGTTAGTGCCCTCCCATTTATTCTGCAGTTTGTGTGTGGCTTTTGGAAGACCCCGATACTGCATATTTGGAGTTTGAGGGACTAGAGTGAGAAGGAGTTCATTTTGGTCATTCAACAATAATCTAATTTCGCCCCCCAACCCCACCTCTGCTGACAGTTAGTTTTCTCCAAAGAAATCAACAAACAGCTGCCACCTCCGGACGAACCCTAGCATTGACCCTCTTAGGGCAAACTTTATTTTCTCAAACCAGGCCATGTCACTAAGCCAGATCTCTGAATTCGGGAGCTTTGAGTCCCTCCACACTAACAATATCCGTCTCCGGGCTACTAAGGAGGCAAAACCTACTCCACGTTCTCCCGGACAACATAGTAAACACCCCACAGAAATTTTATGGATCTAACTAATGAATAGTGCTTGAATTCTATTTATTTTCAGTGGAAATCTATGATCTCAGCAGAATCTGTCCGATTCTGTGCATCCTGCATGAAGCATGTGACTAATGCTTTCTTCACAAGAATGAACCAACACGAGGTTTCCCCATAAAAGCGAAGAGCCTTCGCTTTGAACCTTGGGATTTTCAGACTTGATAGATATGTCAAAGTCTGAGTAGCCGATGACAAACTGGTGACATTGGGCCTCTCAGTGAAGGTTTACTCTGCACATCCATATGACACTAGCATTTGGCCAACAATCCTTATGTGCCAAGTCTCTCTGGACCAAGGCATTCTTTGGATTAATGTAAAATTCTGTAGCTTTTAAAATATTTGTAAACTTATCTTGGCTGTTCAGATGCCATGACAGCAGTTATTGTGAAAAGTAATACAAGCTAACCTGTTACAGCAAATGGCATTGCAAAATGATTCTGTTCTGTTCTTAGTTACTAATTCAAAGCGGCAAGAACCCTCACATTACTTATGAATACACAATGCCACGGATTCATCACTTCAAACGCATTCGACCTTCCTTTGGTTCGTATTACTACATGCCTGGATCAGATTCTCAAAGCATAGAAAGTGATGATGAGCTCATTGATCGGAGTTATGACTTGGATAGTGAAGAGAGTGCGGCTATTTTTCATACTAATGCAAGTTACAGCAAGAAGCTGTCAAAGGAAATTTCCAAAACGGGAAACCGTTTGTTCGGAACAGTGAAAAACCTGGCTGGTTTTGATGTGACCAATTCAATCTACGATGAAGCAGCTCCTGAGTTTGAATCAGAAGATGAGAATATGCATCAAAACAAAGGTATAGTACTGAGATTTTGGAGAAATAACCCATCACCGTAAAATGAAATATATTCAAATTCTTTTCAATTTTCTTACTCTTTTGCTTCAGATTTTTTTAATATCTGTTATCTTCTCCCAAATCTCACATCATTCCCCAAGCAAATCATCAGTTTTTAGGCAGCCAGATCTGGAGCACCGGAGGAAACACACAGACACGGGGAGAACGTGCAGACTCTGCACAGAAGTAACCTAGGCTGGAAATCGAATCCAGGACCCTGGCGCTGTGAAGCAACAGTGCTAACCAATGTGCTACCATGCCGCCAGTTCCAAAAAACATGCTTGTTAGGTGAATTGGACACTCTGAATTCTCCCTCAGTGTACCCGGAGTGTGCCGGCTAGGGAATTTTCACAGTAACTGCATTGCAGTGTAAATGTAAACCTACTTGTGACACTAATAAAGATTATTATTATTATTATCTTCCAAGCCTTTCCCACATCTAGACTTGACCATTCCATTTCTTTCCTGGCCAGCCTGCTTTCCTCCACCCCCCTCAAATTTCAGCTCATCAGAAATCTACCGGTTTTATATTCTTTAAGACCTCCTCACCCATGGACTTGTTGACCTGCACTGACTCCAACACCATCAACTTAAAATTCTATTTTTCATGTTTAAATCACTTAATGGCATTTACCCTTCCTAGTTCTGTAATCTCCAGCTCAGCACCCCGCTGCCCTCAAAACCCCATCACTTTGACCATTTTTGCATCTCCTGCTCCCTTCACCTTTGTGACTTAGCCCCTTTGGCTCCAAGCTCTCCACTGATTAAACCTTTTGTGGTAAACCACTATTATATTGTACATACTGTTCTTACTTATGGTACTTACTGTTCGTTACATGCCTGGGTTAGTCCCTGCTGGCTCCGCCCCTCGGGCTCAAGTATAAAGGTAGCTAACCTCCAGCCCTGCCCTCATTCTGGGACCGGCTGCCAGCAGGTGTCCTTTAGCTGATTAAAGCCACAGTTTACTCTTCCGACTCTCGTCTGTCGTCATTGATGGTACATCAATTTAATCAGCTAAAATTTTAAGATGGATCCATTACTCAAGCCTGATCGCCTGGAACTGGACCCCCAAGCAGCCGACGCCACTGCCACATTTGAACACTGGCTAAGCGCCCCGGAGAATCGCAAGCTGAATTTCTGCATGCCTTGCGGGTACACGACCGGAACTGCAGTTATAAGGCGGTATCGGCTGTCAAGCACATCGAATTGCTGATCCGGGACGCCTATGTCGCAGGCATAATATCTAATTACATCCGCCAGCGCCTACTAGAAGGGGGTACACTCGACCTCCAAGACACAGTGCAACTCTCGGACTCGCTGGAAGTAGCCTTCCATAATATGGATGCCTGCACCTCCGACCGTGGGCGCCGTCATCACCCGACCCAGGGGCGCCGCAAGCCTGTGCCGCGCAGCGACCCGCCAACACTGGAGGCCCGAAATGTTACTTCTGTGGCCAGGGTAAGCACCCCAGACAACGCTGCCCAGTGAGGAGCGCGATCTGCCACGGGTGCGGAAAGAAGGGCCTCTTCTCTAAAGTCTGCCAGGCCCGACCTGTTTCTAAACCCAGCAGCGCTGCGTGTAGCCCGCGGGGACAGCCCCCATCTTCCACGTCATCCGCCACATGCGACCCGTGGGGGCCGCCATCTTCGACGCCACCCACCACGTGTGGGCCGCCATCTTCGACGCCACCCGCCACGTGGGGGCAGCCATCTTGGAATCACCCCACCGCCTCCCGGAACCCCTGCTCACCAGATCGTACGCTGGCCTCCGCTACCCTCGATCAGCCCACCCACCTTCCAAAGCTCGCCTCCATCACCCTCAACCAATCTTGACCTCATCACCTCACTAAATCCATGATGGCCGTCCGGATCAACGGCCATGAGACGACCTGCCTCTTCGCTCTGGGAGCGCGGAGGGTGTCATTCACCCAGATACGGTATGGCGCTGCTCCCTCCCAATTTTACCCGCGACTCAGAAAACCTCCCTGACTTCCGAATCACATTCCGTGGAAGTCCGTGGGTACTGTGTCGCAACCCTTACAGTACGGTGCGTCGAGTACAAAAATTTCAAGCTCTACGTCCTACCCCAACTCTGCGCTGCCCTACTATTAGGTCAAGATTTCCAATGCCACCTCAAAAGTCTTACCTTGGAGTTCGATGGATCCCTGTCCCCTCTCACCGTCTAGCCTCTCGACCCTTAAGGTCGCCCCACCCCCGCACTTTGCTAACCTCGCCCCGGACTGTCGCCGGTTAGCTGATTAAAGCCACAGTTTACTCTTCCGACTCTCGTCTGTCGTCATTGATGATACATCATCTTTCCACCTTCCTCTCCTCCTTCAACGTGCAGCTAAAGTGAACCTCATTGCCTAAGCTTTTGGTTCTTTGGTTTGGTATCCATTATTTGATTACACTTCTGTGAAATGATTTGTGTGTTTTCCTATATGAAAGGTGCTACATATATCCTTTAAGAAAATTCTTAAAGTTGGTTCATCTGTTTAATCGTTTGCTGTTTCTTGAATATTTTATTTTTAGTCAATCTATCTGCCTTGTCTTTCTGCTTTGCTACAGACATCAAAAATAATACTCAACTTAACAGTGTTGAAGACAATGATTATTCAACGATAGACATAGCCTCAGAAATGACCTCAGAAGAATATATATTAATGTCCAAGAATCATTTGGCAAATGCATTTACAGATGGACATTCTTCTCATATCGAAGGACACATTGAGCTCAATACAAATATGACTGAAAACACAAGAGGAGGCCCACTGTACTTTGCAGAATCCAGTGCAGCCAGCTTGCTGGTGTATTATGAAGTAAAAGAAAAGATGAGGAGCTACAGAATTAATGAAACCTTCCTGGATCTGACCTTCAGGAAAGCCTTTAACATGTCTGCAGAGATTCCATTCTCCAATGAAACACTCCTACACATTATTCAGCAAGCAAACCGAACACAGAAAGTACGGTAAGCAATTCTACCAAATAGTTAGGATGAGTTATGTTTTCTTTGCCTCTTGAAACGTGTTCCAGCTCCAGAAAGATTTTTTAAATCTTGGTATTAGAGAAATTGATAGCTGTTGTAAAATCTTTCTACATGGTGTTCTGTGAATTTCTTTTTGTGTTGAAGGCCACATATAACCTTAGGCTGTTATTGTTCACTTGACCTTCACATAATTGAATAGAAACCTGCCCAGATGCCATTGCTCTTGTGTTTAACAAGGTAATGTGAAGAGCTATCTGCCAGCTCTAATTCGTGGCTGGCCCTCCTGGACTCGGATGCATTGCTGTTATGCTATTAGACATCATTATTAAAAGTTAATTTTAAAAAGACTCGACTTGATAATTCTGTAACAACATTACATTTGAATCTGATGAGATGCAATCTTTCAGAGAGGCAGTAAAGTCAGGAACAGGAAGTACACTTTACTAAAAGATGAGTGTATTCCAGCAATATTAAACATGCACAGGAGCAGACAGATTAGTAAAGCCCTGAAAATCCACAACCTTGCTCTACTGATTTACCCATGGTACAGTGTTCATTAGCCCCAGATGCCTCTGACGCTGTGTTTATACTGGGATTGTGTATTCCCATCAGATTTATGTGTGCTCTTGCCAGTAATGGAGCAGATTGGTGCCTATTATGGGATGGTAAGAAATCCTATAGGGAGGATAGCTGGCATATCCAACTGATGGGAATTTTTTTGTTCAAGAAGCTTGTCTCTTTTCTAGAAAAGCAGGTAAACTTGAAGTGGCTCATTATTTTGCAATGAGCTTCCCAAAGGAAAATTACTTTATGATATATCTTGACTTCACTTGCACCAAGATGTGCTCCTCACAAGTGTTGGATGCCACAGGTCACCAGCACAGTTGCGGACTTTTTTTGGGGGGGGGCGGATGTTGGCGTCACTCGTTAGGCCAGCATTTATTGGCCATCACAAATTACCCTCGAGAATGTAGTGGGTGAGCTGCCTTCCATGTGGTGTAGGCGCACACACTGTTCTGTTAGGAAGGGAGTTCCAGGATTTTAACCCAGCAAAAGTGAAGGAGGGCGATATAGTTCCGAGTCAGGGAGGTAAGTTGCTTGGAGGGAAACCTCCAGGTGGTGGGGTTCCCAGGTATCTGCAGCTCTTGTCCTTCTAGGTGGTAGTGGTCGTGGGTTTGGAAGATGCTGTCGAAGGAACCTTGGTGAGTTCCTGCAGTGCACATGGATGCTGCCGAGCTTGAAGACCAAGTGTAACCTGGGGCGAAATTCTCCGGAAACGGCGCGATGTCCGCCGACTGGCGCCCAAAACGGCGCAAATCAGACGGGCATCGCGCCGCCCCAAAGGTGCGGAATGCTCCGCATCTTTGTGGGCCGAGACCCAACCTTGAGGGGCTAGGTCGGCGGCGGACGAATTTCCGCCCCGCCAGCTGGCGGAAAAGGCCTTTGGTGCCCCACCAGCTGGCGCGGAAATGACATCTCCGGGCGGCGCATGCGCGGGAGCGTCAGCAGCCGCTGACAGCTTCCCATGCATGCGCAGTGGAGGGTGTCTCTTCTGCCTCTGACATGGTGGAGACCGTGGCGGAGGCGGAAGGGAAAGAGTGCCCCCATGGCAGAGGCCCGCCCGCGGATTGGTGGGCCCAGATCGCGGGCCAGGCCACCGTGGGGGCACCCCCCGGGGCCAGATCGCCCCGCGCCCCCCCAGGACCCCGGAGCCCGCCCGCGCCGCCTTGTCCCGCCGGTAAGGTGGGTGGTTTAATTTACGCCGGCGGGACAGGCATTTTAGCGGCGTGACTTCGGCCCATCCGGGACGGAGAATCGAGCGGGGGGCCCGCCAACCGGCGCGGCGCGATTCCCGCCCCCGCCGAATCTCTGGTGCCGGAGACTTTGGCAACCGGCGGGGGCGGGATTCGCGCCAGCCCCCGGCGATTCTCCGACCCGGCGGGGGGTCGGAGAATCTCGCCCCAGGTCCCATTCCAATATTTGCACCTTGAATCTACTTTAAATGTTTCATATTTTCAGTGCCATAATTTTGCAGGTTTAGCTTCCACTAAAATGTGGACTTAAACAGGTTCAATGCGTGTAGAAAGAAATGTACTAAAGTACATTATAAGACTAAGTTACTTACATAATGTAAAAGAATCCACGCATTAAACTCTGAGAGAATTGTGTAGCAACAGAACTATCTTGCCGTGAATCTACTTGCAGTTTCCTTTTTGGTAAATAGATGTAGCTGAACACTGCAAACAAGTTGTATGCAAATAATAAATTTAAATAGCATGGCAAAATCCGGTTGGTGCACATTGCAGGCAGTCTGTCAGACCCATGCATCTAGATTTATCCACCGAGTTAGTGCTGGTATTAAAGGAGTGAGAGATCATAGCCACTGTCAGTAGATCAGGACTTAATTTTGCACCAAACTTCTGTTATGACACCATTGGCTAGTATGCAGTTAATTACAGGCCCTGGAATCCCAACCCAAGTGAATTAATCAATAATTGATATAAAAATTCCCAAAATCTTTGGCCCTTGGCTGCCCAATAATTTACAGTCACCAGGTTTGTAAGTTGAAACACAATTACTGCTTATTTATAACCGAAATAAAGGTGAAATATGCAGTAATTTCAGCAGGATAACAAGCAAACTAACTTACTACCCCCTTTAATTGACCCAGCATTTCGACCTAGTGCATTGACCGCCAGCCAAGTCAGTCATCGCTGATCTCCTGCTGCGACAATCCTCCGCTCAAATTAAAGGCACAGGCCACACACAAGCTTCTTTGTCTTAAAGTCACAGGTCCATTAATCACCAATGAATCAAAACAGTAATTACAAAAACAAAGGAAGGGAATAGATAGGAACAAACAGGGGGGTCCTTTCACTTCTGTTGCAGTTTTTCAATCTGAGTGGCACCTCTGCCAGTAGCAAATTTGCACAAGAAGCTCTAGAATAGATAGTGAGCCTTTCCTCAGGCACGTGGGTTTATATGCTGCAACCCAACAGTAGTGATGTTCCTGGATTCTGCTTTGTCATTATTTGCTGTTCATGTCAGAGCTTCTGCTGTCTAGAGATTGTGCAGGTGTAACAGTGAGGCAAATACAGCTATAAAACAGCTTTGATATTATGGACATAGTTGAAACATTTACACTAATATCAAACTGTTTAAAGCAGAAATCTGTCTAGTCAGATTTCTTAGGTGCAATGGTATATTAGTAATTTGGAAGTTCCAACATCAAAATCAGTCAGAACATTTTTCAGCTGTTTTTTAAAAATTAAAACCGTTATCTGTTGAGCCAGGATCTGAAAATTGCTTTTGGAATATCAGTCATAACACATGATGAAAAGAAAGTGCGTCTGTCTGATATTAAGTGATCTTCTGTTTCTCTAAAGCTGGGTATTTTTATTACATTCTCTCTGTTTCTAGCCAGCTGAAGCTCTGCTTGTAACGAGTCTTGGAATTCTTCCTGAACAGCAGGACAGGTAGGTTTGTAACACACTTGTTTGCGCAGTGCTTTGTTCCAGTTTACCTTGCTCAGGCCTCATTTATTTCTCCATTTATATTTTCAGAAATAGACTGAAGCTGCTAAGAAAGGGCCTGGGAGTGAGTGCTGCTGATATGTACAGATGGAAACTGTCTTCTCATGAACCCTGCAGTTCCACCTGCACCACAGGTACACTGTATGCTTTTGTATTAACATTGTGGAACTGCAATTTAATGTGATGACACTGTGGTTTATCTCAGGTAAGTATTCCTTTAAGAGAGCAAGCCCATTGGCTTCAAAGGCTGGTTTACAAGAAAGCCCAGCTGACAGAGACCCGGTTGAAGTGCAGTCATTTTAAACAACCAACCCTGTTGCCTCCCACCTAAGCATCTTCCAAAACCTCAATCATTGTTTGTACAAAATGGACCACTCTAGAAAGGGAAACATGTTTGTCACAACTCTTAACCCCACCCTTCTGGCTTTGCTTATTGGATAGCCGGCTTATCTCTCAGTCAGACAGTGTGGGTTCACAGCCCAGAGATTTTTGTACTTAACTGGGAAAGTTCTCTGGGGTTTCTCCTGATGGACCACAAGTAATTTCCAATAGACACCCAAATGGTACCAAAATTATGGGAGTCAGTTGGAAGAGTTCCGAATAAATTTCCAGCTGTGAAACCTTTGGAACATTGAGATTGTGAAAAGTGTTATTTAATTGCAAGTCCATTTTTTTTCAGAAACCAAGACTTTATAGGTTTCATATATTTAAATGAAACACAACGGGATTCTCCCCTACCCGGCGGGGCGGGGGGTCCCGGCGTGACGGGGGTGGCATGAACCACTCTGGGGCAGGCCGCCCCAAAGGTGCGGAATCCTCCGCACCTTCAGGGGCTAGGCCCACCCCGGAGTGGTTGGCGCCCCGCCAGCCAGCGGGATAGGGTTTGGCGTCACGCCAACCGGCGCGAAGGGCCTCCGCCAGCCGGCGTGAGTTGGCGCAATGCGCGGGAGCGCCAGCGCGTGCTGGCGTCATCCCCATGCATGCGCAGAGTGGATTCGCTTCCGCACCGGGGAATGGCGGAAGACCACAGCCTCCGGTGCGGGACAATAGAGTGCCTCCCGCACAGGCCCGCCCGCGGATCGGTGGCCCCCGACCGCGGGCCAGGCCACCGTGGGGGCACCTCCCAGGGCCAGATCCCCCCGCGACCCCCCAGGAACCCCAGAGCCCGCCCGCACTGCCAGGTCCCGCCGGTAAGGGACCTACTCTAATTTACGCTGGCGGGACCGGCTACAGACGGGCGGGACTTCGGCCCATTGCGGGCCGGGGAATTCGGCGCCCATTGAGTTGCGCCGGATCCCGCCATTCTCCGAGGCGGGCGGCGCAACTCACGCCGGGCCAGTTTTGGGGGGCGGGAGAATTGGGAGGACGAGCGGGGGCGGGATTCACGCCGACCCCCGCCGATTCTCCCACCCGGCGGGGTGTCGGAGAATTCCGCCCAACCTCTCTAATTGTACCACCACCCAGTCAGTTAGCTGGGACAGCCTGCTAACTTTCTGCTTAGGTTCAGGATGGAAAGAACATTTCCATCTCCGAGTGATGATATTTGTGTGGCTGAGTCAATTCCTTTGCAAAATTATATTGGATACTCTGAAGCAACAGCATTATTGTAATGAGAAGGCATGGCATTCCTGAATGATTTACATTTCTATGTAATGAGGCCAGGTCCCCCTGTTTCTGACTGTAAAGGGGCCCTATATTCATTTTTGTCAATCTTTTTCTCTTTATATACCCATAGAAACTTTTAGTCAGTTTTTATGTTACCAACTAGTTACTTTCAAATTGCATTTCCCCCTTTTTAATCAATCCTTTGTCTGTCTTTGCTGAATTTTAAACTGTCCCAATCCTCAGGTCTATTGCTCTTTGTTGCTAGTTGTATGCCTCTTCTTTGAATCTAATACTATCTCTAATTTTCCTTGTAAGCCATGGTTTGATCACAGTTCCCTTTCTACTCTTCCGCAAAATTGAAATAAGCAACTTTTGGAGTTCACCTATTCGTTCCTGAATGCCTGCTTACAATGAAGTTCAATCAGTCTTTTGATGCAGTTAGACACCAGTGTAATTGATCTCACACTTGTGTCTTTAGTTCATGAAACATCTCCCCTCATGACAGGGTCAGACATTGGTGCATTTAAAGGTTTCATAATTTCCACCTGACTGATGTCTGTGACCCACATAATGCGGTTTGTTGTAATTATGTCTCATGAAATGGCAGTAACTTCACTGAGAGTTTATCATAGATTATCATAAATTTATTATCTGCTTCCTGATGTTTCAACTTCCCAAAAACTGTGTGGTGAGGCGGGGGGGGGGGGGGGGGGGGGGGGGGGGGGGTTAAGGCTCATGGATTGGAAACAATGTTAGCATGGGATAAGGATTGGTAACTAAGAGAAAACAGAATAGGAATAAACAGGTTAGGTGGAATTCTCCCATCTGGGACTGTCCCGGGTGTGGAGTCGGGGAGTGTTCTATTGCAGAGGGGAACGGGAAACCACGCCATATCTTCCGCCCCAGCATAATTAATTTTTAGGCCGTCATCTGTGGCGGGGTGGATAGGTCTGATTATGCACTTCCCAATGTCATATCTGGGTGCCATATTGATGAGTTTCCAATGTCAAAGACCCACTTATTGAAGCAAGAAGATGGGTCTCCAGGAACACACCGAGGCTAGAAGATGGACCCACCCACTGCTGTGATGTTGCAGGGTCACTGGGAGCCTCCATCCCGAACTCTGGAGGCAGCCCCGAGCATTCTTCAGACAAGTCCCTGACGTCTGCATGCCTCGTTCTTCCAGAGATAGCCTGAATCAGCGCGTATTTCCACAGGTGTTGCGGAGAACCTGGCATTATGGGGGCTGGTTTAGCACAGGGCTAAATCGCTGGCTTTGAAGGCAGGCCAGCAGCCCGGTTCGATTCCCGTACCAGCCTCCCGAACAGGCGCCGGAATGTAGCGACTAGGAGCTTTTCACAGTAACATTCACTTGAAGCCTACTTGTGACAAGTGATTTTCATTTCATTTTCATTCGGGAAGATTCCAGTCAGGTCGATATCTACATCCATTAGCTGGATGCCAATCAATTTTGTGACTGCTGCAAATGAGTTTCCAGATCCGTCATGGTGGGCACCAGCGGGTTCCAGGTCCGCCATGGTGGGCACCAGCGGGTTCCAGATCCACCATGGTGGGCACCAGCGGGTTCCAGATCCACCATGGTGGGCACCAGCGGGTTCCAGATCCACCATGGTGGGCACCAGCGGGTTCCAGATCCGTCATGGTGGGCACCAGCGGGTTCCAGGTCCGCCATGTTGGGCACCAGCGGGTTCCAGGTCCGCCCATGGTGGGCACCAGCGGGTTCCAGGTCCGCCATGGTGGGCACCAGCGGGTTTCCAGATCCGTCATGGTGGGCACAAGACGGGTTCCAGATCCACCATGGTGCGCACCAGCGGGTTCCAGATCCACCATGGTGGGCACCAGCGGGTTCCAGATCCACCATGGTGGGCACCAGCGGGTTCCAGACCTGCCATGGTGGGCACCAGCGGGTTCCAGATCCGTCATGGTGGGCACCAGCGGGTTCCAGATCCGCCATGGTGGGCACCAGCGGGTTCCAGATCCGCCATGGTGGGCACCAGCGGGTTCCAGATCCGTCATGGTGGGAAAGGCCAGCAGGTTCCAGATCCGCCATGGTGGGCACCAGCAGGTTCCAGATCCGCCATGGTGGGCAACCAGCGGGTTCCAGATCCGCCATGGTTGCACCAGCAGGGTTCCAAGACATGCCATGGTGGGGCACCAGCGGTTCCAGATCCGCCATGGTGGCACCAGCGGGTTCCCAGATCTACCATGGTGGGCACCAGCGGGTTCCAGATCCGCCATGGTGGGCACCAGCGGTTCCAGACCTGCCATGGTGGGCACCAGCGGGTTCCCAGACCTGCCATTGTGCTACAACCTCGTTTTAGTAGTTATTGAACGTGCATCAATTTAATAGACTAGACTTAAGTAGAAAGGTTGGATCTCCGAATCAAGCCGGAGTGTCTACAACTCAGTCCCCACGCGGCAAACTCTGCGGCGATTTTCAGCACTGGCTATCGTGTTTCAAAGGCTACCTTGAGACGGCTGGAGGCACACCCTCGGGGGAGCAGAAACTGCTTCTCCTGCACTCAAGGGTAAGCCCTGGGATCTACACCCTCATCGAGGAGGCGGAAGACTTTGATGCAGCAATCGAACTTTTAAAAGGACATTATATCCGCCCAGTAAATCGGGTCTGCGCACGTCACCCTGGCAACGAGACGACAAAGCCCCGTGGAATCGTTGGAGGAGTTCTACCGCGCGCTACTGGTGCTGGGCAGAAGCTGTGGCTGCCTGCAAGTTTCGGCGAGCGACCACACGGAACTCCTAATCCGGGATGCCTTCGTAGCAGGTATGAGCTCCTCAGAGATCCGCCAGCATCTTTTAGAGAAAGACAGCCTGGGACTTAGGCAGGCACGGGCCCTGGCAGGGTCCATGGACGTTGCCTCCAGGGACGCACAATCCTACATGCCCGACCACGCGGCGGCCCCCTGGGCAGCGTGGAATCCCGCAGCGGCAGCCCCACAGACCTTCCCCGTGTCCCCGCAGGCCTGCGCTGTAAGGCGGCCCGCCAACTCCGACGGGCCCCGCTGTTTCTTCTGAAGGCAGGAAAAGACACCCCGCCAGCGCTGCCCGGCCCGCACATCCACCTGCAAAGGGTTGTGGCAAGAAGGGCCATTTTATGGGGGTCTGCCAGGCTACGAGCGATGGCCGCGGTCTCCAGCGGCGACTCCGGACTGCCACAGCGAACTTCTCCTCGGGCCCTGGCGGCCAGACTGTCACCGCCACCCCCGTATCCAAGGGCCACGGGCGGCGCCATCTTGTCCCCGGATGGATGGGCGGCGCCATTTTGTCCATCTCCGACCACGATGTGCGACCCATGGGAGACGCCATCTGGATGGGGCCCCAGGATCCCAGCCCGGCCGACTACACACTGCCCGATCAAAATTCACAAATACTGCGTCTGGCCTCGGTGACTCTGGGCCAAACTCGACATCGAACACTCTCAACAGCAACGACGACGGTCTTCATCAGCGCCACGAGACGTCCTGCCTGATCGACCTGGGAGCATGGAGAGCTTTATACACCCCGACACGGTAATGCGCTGTTCACTTTTACCCACCCTGTAAATCAAAGAATCTCCCTGGCCTCCGGTTCCACTCAGTGGAGATAAAGGGGTTCTGTCGAGCAAACTTCATAGTCCAAGGAAGGAAATTGAACAATTTCTGCCTTTTATGTCCTTCCGCACCTCTGCGCGGCTACACTCCTGGGGTTGGACTTCCAATGTACCTGCAAAGTCTGACCTTCGAATTCGGCGGCCCTATACCCCCCTTACTGTCTGCGGCCTCGCGACCCTTAAGGTCGATCCGCCTTCCCTGTTTGCGAACCTCACCCCGGATTGCAAACCCGTCGCCACCAGGAGCAGACGGTACAGTGCCCAGGACCTGACTTTCATTAGGTCGGAGGTCCAAAGGTTACTGAGGGAAGGAGTCATTGAAGCTAGCAACAGTCCCTGGAGAGCCCAAGGAGTGGTGGTAAAGACCGGGGAGAACATAGGATGGTCATTGACTACAGTCAGACCATCAACAGGTTTACGCAGCTGGACGCGTACCCTCTCCCCCCCATATCCGACCTGGTAAACAGGATCGCGCATTATAAGGTCTTCTCCACGGTGGATCTCAAGTCTGCCTACCACCAGCTACCCCTCCGCACTAGTGACCGCAAATACACTGCCTTCGAGGCAGACGGGCGGCTCTATCACTTAATTAAGGGTTCTCTTTCGTGTCACCCACGGGGTCTCGGTCTTCCAACGCGCGATGGGCCGAATGGTTGATTGGTACGGCTTACGCGCAACGTTTCCGTATCTCAATAACGTCACCATCTGCGGCCATGACCAGCAGGACCACGACACCAACCTCCGAAAAATTTCTCCAGACCGCTAAATCCTTAACTTAACGTACAATAAGGATAAATGGTGTTTTAGCACCAACCGTCTAGCCATTCTCGGCTACATAGTGCGAAATGGAGTTATAGGCCCCGACCCTGGACGCGTGTGCCCCCTCATGGAGTTCCCCCTCCCTCACTGCCCCAAGGCCTGAAGCGCTGCCCGGATTTTTAGCTACTCGCCCAATGGGTCCCTAACTACGCAGACAAAGCCTGTCCCCTGATCCAGTCCACAGCCTTCCCCCTGTCGATGGAGGCCCACCAGGCCTTCAGCCGCATCAAAGCAGACATTGCAAAGGCCACGATGCACGCCATCGACGAGTTCCTCCCCTTCCAGGTCGAGATGCGTCCGACGTAGCTCTGGCGGCCACCCTCAACCAAGCGGGCAGACCCGTGGCCTTCCTCTCCCGTACCCGCCAGGCTTCCGAAATCCGCCACTCCTCAGTCGACAAGGAGGCCCAAGCCATAGTAGAAGCTGTGCGACACCTGGCCGGCAGGAGATTCACTCTCCTCACTGACCAACGGTCAGTGGCTTTCATGTTCGATAATGCACAGCGGGGCAAGATTTAAAAAAACGACAAGATCTTGCGCTGGAGGATAGAACTCTCCACATACAACTACGAGATCTTGTATCGTCCCGGGAAGCTAGACGAGCCTCCTGACGCCCTGTCTCGTGGCACATGTGCCACCGCACAAGTGGACCGCCTCCGAGCCCTCCACGAGGACCTCTGCCACCCCGGGGTCACTCGCTTCTTCCACTTTGTTACCGCACTTCTACCGGCCAGAGAGGGCGCAACTGATAAAGGCTTCTCGTCCCTTTGAATGCCTCAGCATGGACTTCAAAGGCCCCCTCCCCTCCACCGACTGCAACACGTACTTCCTGAATGTGATTGACGAGTACTCCCGGTTCCCATTCGCCATCCCCTGCCCAGACATGACCGCAACCACCGTCATCAAGGCCCTCCATAGCATCTTTACACTGTTCGGTTTCCCCGCATACATACACAGTGATAGGGGGTCCTCCTTTATGAGCGACGAACTGCGTCAATTCCTGCTCAGCAAGGGCATTTCCTCAAGCAGGACGACCAGTTACAACCCCCGGGGAAACGGGCAGGTAGAGAGGTAGAACGGAACGGTCTGGAAAACCGTTCTACTGGCCCTACGGTCCAGGAACCTCCCAGTCTCCCACTGGCAAGAAGTCCTCCAGGAGGCCCTCCACTTCATCCGGTCACTCCTCTGTACGACCACCAACCAGACACCTCACGAACGTCTCCTTGTCTTTCCCAGGAAGTCCTCCTCCGGTACCTCCTCCCGACCTGGCTAGCAACACCCGGATCCATCCTGCTCCGAAAACACGTGCGGGCACACAAGTCGGACCCGTTGGTCGAGAGGGTCCATCTGCTGCACGCTATCCCCCAGTATGCCTACGTTGCGTACCCTGACGGCCGACAAGATACGGTCTCCCTACGGGACCTGGTGCCAGCCGGAACCCCATGCGCACCCCAACCACCCCCCACCCCCCTCCGCAGCACCTCACAGGAGGGTCAGTCCTCCCGCCACTCCTGCCTGTGCCCTCCCACCCACCGACGCCCCCTACAGGCGCCCCCCTCCCAGGTCAACCGCTTTCCTCACCAGCGCCGTCTAGGGGTGACGAAGCTGCCATGGAGGCCGAAGCCACGCTCCCGGAATCGCAGACGCCTGGACCCCCACCGGAATCACCACCGAGGCCCAGACAATCCCAGAGGACGACCAGGGCACCCGACCGACTGATTGCTTCATCTTAACCGATCTGTAACTGTAAATAATAAACACTGACTGTATATATCTGCCATGACTGTAAATATCCTCTAAACACTGTAAGGCGGTATCACGGTACCTCCATATCTGATCATACCATGTTGAATACTGTTGTAGCCGCTGGCCACCACCCCCGCCGGACTCCTTTTTAACACGGGGTGAATGTGGTATTATCAGGTATTGCAGCACCCGAGAGGCTGAAGTTCCATGGTTAAACCTGGGGGTTTAACATTGGCTGTATAGTATGTAGCTCCGCCCTGATAGGCGGGGTATAAGAGTCTGTGCCGTCCCAGCAGCCCTCATTCTGTACCTGAGCTGCTGGGGAACAGTTCTAGTCTATTAAAGCCTTCAGTTGTGCTGCAACCTCGTTTTAGTAGTTATTGATCGTGCATCTGTGGGCACTAGCGGAAGATTTTAAATTCATGCCAGTGTAAAACCTGCTTCTGGCCCTCCCACCGAATCTCTCTCTTCCCCTCAATGCCATTGAACCAGCCGGCAGGGGCATGGGAGAATTCTGCCCTTTATTTTAGAGTTGGCAGACTGGAAGACAGCAGGAACCAGTGATTGAGCCTCAGCAATTTACAACCTATATCAATGAATTAGGTGACGTGTAATGTATCAGAGTTTTCGGATGGTACAAGACTAGGTAGGAAAGTAAGCTGTGAGGAGGATACAAAGAGGCTGCAAATAGATAGAAACAGGTTAAGTGAGTGGGTAAGAACATCGCTAATCAATTATAATGTGGGAAGTAAGAATTTACCTACTTTGGGAGGAGAAAAAGAAGCTGTATAAAAATAGAATATTATCAACAGAATCTCTGTAGTGCAGAAGGAGAATCATCGATTCTGCACTGACCCTCCGAAAGAGCACGCTACCAAAGCCCACTCCCCTGCACTATCCCCATAACCCCGCACACTGATCATGGCCAATCCACGCAACCTGCACATCTTTGGACTGTGGGAGGAAACCGGAGCACCCGGAGGAAACCCAGGCAGACACTGGGAGAACGTAGACTCCGCACAGTCATCTAAGGCTGGATTTGAACCTGGGTCCCGGTCACTGTGAGGCAGCAGTGCTAACCACCATGCCGACCGTTTGGCAGGGAAGAACTGAGTACTGCTGAAAAAAGCAGTTTGCACTCACCAGGACCGTTCATAAGAATACCAATGTCCGAGGAAACAACACATTTATACTGTACAAGTAGAGAATGCTGATTAGTAAGTGGATGCTGATTGGTAGAGGCATTGCCACAAAAGATGAACCAGTTGATGATTGACAGTTAACTGCCAAGCATTGTTTCATTGTTTCAGTTTTAAACTAGGTAGCTCTGGTCAAAGCATTGCGCTGAGGTATCAATCAATCAATCAATAAATGGCCATCACTTATTTTGTTTAACTGAAACAAGTGTAAGTGAAAAGGAAATTGTGCTTGACAAATGTACTGGAATTCTTCCAGGCTCGAATGAGTAGAGTTGATGAAGGGGAGCCAGTGGATGTGGTATATTTGGACTTTCAGAAGGCTTTTGACAAAGTCCCACGTAAAATATTGGAGTGTCAAATTAAAGCAAATGGGATTGAGGGTAGTGTATCGAGATGGATAGAAAACTGGTTGGCAGACAGGGAAGAAAAAATTAGGAATAAACGGGTCTCTTTCCAAATGGCAGGCAGTAATTAATGGGGTACAGCAGGGATCAGTTCTGGGACCCGATCTATTCACAATATATATTTAGATGAGGGAACAAAATGGAATATCTCCAAATTTGCAGAGGATAGAATGCTGTGTGGGAGGGTGAGCTGTGAGGAGGATGCAGAGATCCTTCAGTGTGATTTGACCAGGCTGAGTGAGTGGGAAAATGAATGCCAGATGCAGTGTATCTTGGTAGCAAAAACGGGACGGCAGATTATTATCTGAATGGCTATAAATTGAGAGAGAGAAATGTACAATGAAACCTGGGTGTTCCCATACACCAGTCACTGAGCATGCAGATACAGCAGGCGGTAAAGAAGGCAAATGGTATGTTGGCCTTCATAGTGTTATGTCACCCTGGGCTAGTTTGCGGTCAATTCCAGTCCCACTTGAGGGCAGCACGGTGGCGCAGTGGGTTAGCCCTGTTGCCTCACGGCGCCGAGGTCCCAGGTTCGATCCTGGCTCTGGGTCACTGTCCGTGTGGAGTTTGCACATTCTCCCTGTGTCTGTGGGTTTCGTCCCCACAACCCAAAAATGTGCAGGGTAGGTGGATTGGGCATGCTAAATTGCCCCTTAATTGGGAAAAAAAATGAATTGGTACTCTAAATTTATAAAAATATAAAATAAAATTCCAGTCCCACTTGACCTGGACTTACAACACAAGTGAATTAACCAATAATTCTTACAAAAATACCCAATAATTGGGCCATTGGTTGTCCAATAATTACAGTCACCAGGTTTGTAAATGTAAACATAATTACTGTTTATTAATAACAAAAACTATCATGAAATGTGCAGCAAATACAACTGGTTAACCATTAACTAATACCGCACTCCCACTTTAACTTGCCCCCACTCCGCCACACACACACACACACACACACACACAGATGGCAGACAAACACAGGGAAAAAAGATATCGTAATTAAAAGGAAAAAAGAGTCTTTGTTTCAGATGCTGGTTTCCAGCACTTTAATCCTCTTCAAACCTTGCTTTCAGTTTGTGGTTATCTTGTAGGTTGATTCAAGTCTCTGTAGTTTCAATAATACAGAACTCGCAGGCCCAACTGGAGCGAGAATCAGGGTCTGGTCTCCGGTTTGCAGCTTGTGATGGTTTTCCTGTAGATAGATTCATTCAGGTTCTCTGCAAGTTCAGAAATATAACCTTTCTGGAGAAGGAGAGAGAGGTTCTTGTCTTTCTGCTGCCGAGAGTCCAAGTGAAACTGATTGGGACTGTTCCACTGGGATGAGCTCCAAGTACCACCTGTTACCGGGCAGAGTTCGGCCTTCTGGGCGAAGGTTTACCAGTCTGATTCCTGGGATGGGGGGACTGAGGTATGAAGAGAGATTGAGTCGGTTAGGATTATATTCACTGGGGTTCAGAAGAATATGGGGGGATCTCATAGCCGTTAGATACAGCACTGAGGATGAAGGGGATCAAAGGATATGTGGGAACAAGCGGGATTAGGCTATTGAGTTGGATGAGCAGCCATGATCATAATGAAGGGCCGAATGGCCTCTTCCTGCTCCTATTTTCTATGTTTCTAAAGGGGGTGCAGGAACACCAAGACATCAGGGTGCATGTGCATAAATTGGTGGTGTGGCAGCATAGATTGAAAAGTGGTTAAAATGGTCTGCGGGATCCTGGGCTTTTTAAATAGAGGCATAGGGCACCAAAAGCAAGGAAGTTGGAATGAATCTCAACGTGATTTTCAGAATTGGACACATTCTGAATTCCAATTCTGAAAATCTCACTTTAAAAAGGATGTGAAGGCATTGGAGAGGATTCAGAAAAGATTTAAGAGACTAGTTCAAGAGATGAGGGACTTCAGCTACATTGATATATTGGAATGGCTAGAGTTGCTCTCCTTAGAGAAGAGAAGATGGTAGAAGCATTCAAAATCATCAGAGGTCCAGACAGAGTCGATAGAGAAAGGGTGTCCATTGGTGGAGGGTTGGAGAACCAGAGGACACCAATTTAAGATGAATGATGAGGAAAAACAACAATGACTCGAAGAACATTGGGCGAAATTCTCCCCCAACGGCGCGATGTCCGCCGACTGGTGCCCAAAACGGCGCCAATCAGACGGGCATCGCGCCGCCCCAAAGGTGCGGAATGCTCCGCATCTTTGGGGGCCGAGCCCCAACATTGAGGGGCTAGGCCGACGCCGGAGGGATTTCCGCCCCGCCAGCTGGCGGAAATGGCATTTGTTGCCCCGCCAGCTGGCGTGGAAATGACATCCCCGGGTGGCGAATGCGCGGGAGTGTCAGCGGCCGCTGACAGTTTCCCGCGCATGCGCAGTGGGGAGAGTCTCTTCCGCCTCCGCCATGGTGGAGGCCGTTGCGGAGGCGGAAGGGAAAGAGTACCCCCACGGCACAGGCCCGCCCACGGATGGGTGGGCCCCGATCGCGGGCCAGGCCACCGTGGGGGCACCCCCCGGGGTCAGATCGCCCCGCGCCCCTCCCAGGACCCCGGAGCCCGCCCACGCCGCCTTGTCCCGCCAGTAAATACCTACTTTAATTTACGCTGGCGGGACAGGCAATTTCTCGGCGGGACTTCAGCCCATCCGGGCCGGAGAATTGAGCGGGGGGTCCCGCCAACCGGCGCGGCCCGATTCCCGCCCCCGCCCAATTTCCGGTACCGGAGACTTCGGCAACCAGCGGGGGCGGGAATCACGGCGGCCAACGGCCATTGACACCCATTTTTAGCCAGACAGTGGTTAGGATTATGAGTAAGCATAGGATTAAAAGCAATAAGAGAAAATCCTTATTTCAGCATTAATGTGAACTGGTTTTAGCCAGGCAGTGGTTAGGGTCTGTCTTGCACTACCTGACAATGTGGTTGAGGCAGATTAAATTATGGCTTTAAAAAGAAAATTGGATCAACAAGGGTAAGGTTTGCAGACTCTGGTAAAATCAGAGGGTATGGCAGCAGCTGAATTGCTCTTTTAGGAAGCCAGCCTCGACACAGTGACAAAATGGCTCCTTTTGTGTTGTAACCATTCTATGCTTCTAACTGAAAATTGGGAAATGGGAGTTGAGCTTCACCCATTACCATGCTATCCCAGCTGTTGGCACAGAGTGAACCACGTAGTTTGTAAACTTCATGGGCGCGATTCTCCGCTCCCGCGACTATGTGCCCACGCCGTCATGAACGGCGTTGAGGTTCACGACGGCGCGAAACGGCCCCGATCCCGACCAATTCAGGGCCCGAAAATGGGCTAGGATCGGGGCTGCGAGAAACACGGGGGGGGGGGGGGGCCTGTCGCGAAAGCCGCTTCGTCACCGTGCGACGCCCGAATGACGCGGCGCTGCGACATAAATGGCACGATCCGCGCACAGAGGACCCGGAGGAGAAGAAAGAGGAAGAGATGGCTGAGCCCCGACGAGCCGCACCGAGGTTCCGGGACACGGACCTGGACACCCTGCTGGATGAGGTGGAGCACAGAAGGGACACCCTCTGCCCAAGACGTGGGCATCGCCAGCCATCCAGCGCGGTGAGGCGCGGTTGGCGTGAGGTTGGCACTGCTGTCAGTGCTGTGGGGCAGACCCCCGGACGGGGGAGCAGTGTCGGAAGAAGCTGCACGACCTCACTCGCGCTGCCAGGGTAAGTGCCATGAGGGTGCCCCCAGGCCCCCCCCCCCCCCCCCCCCAGCACGAGGGGGGGAAGTGGGGTGGTGGGGGGGTTGGGGCATCAGGGGCGGTGGTGGTGGGGGGGGGGGGCGTCAGGGGGGGGTTGGGGCATTTGAGGGGGTCAGGGTGCCCAATTTACTCGACCCACATGAGCCCCGGGACCCCCCCCCTGGAGCGATGCCATGGCGTGCTGTCTCCTGAACCAGCAAAAATGTAGTTTATATCTGCACGCCCTGATGATACCCGCCTAATTGTGATGCTTTATCCAAACCCCTGCCCCCCCAGGACAAGACAGCTCACAACCAGCGTGAGTGTATGAGAACCGGAGGGGGTTCTCCTGTGGGCACCCCCTAAACGTTCACGAGCAGAGGGCCCTGGACCTCGCTGGGGGATCCGCCACCCGGGAGGTCGCGACATGCCAGCTCGGAGGCGCAGAAGCAAGTGAGAGAACCTGTGTCCTCACCGCCCCCCCCCCCCCCCCCCAACCCGTCATCGTCTCCCTCACACATTGCCCACTGCAGCCTCGATCCCCTCCCCCCTCACACTCATGCCACTGCACCCTCGCTCCCCTCTCCCCCCCCCCCCCCCCTCACACTGTGCACCCACCATACACCCGGGCCACCGTGTCTAACGAACCCAGTATCTTTATGTTCCCCAGGGCCAGCCGCTGAACGTCCAGGGACTTCTCGGCCAAGAGACAGCGGAACATCGCCAACGACAAGCGCACCCAGGGACGCACGCCAGAGGTTGGCAGTCGGTCGGCCAGGAGGGCAATCCTCTCAGTATGGGACGCAGGACCGGGGCGCTCACACCACCGAGAGAGACAATAGTGAGGGGCACAGGGCGGACATTCATGAAGAATCGCACATCATGGCCACAGACTCCGTGGAATCACCTGGAGGTCAACACGACATGGCCCGCATGCAGCTTGCGCCGGGCCATGAGTGGGAGAACAGACAAGTATTCCTAACGGACGATGACCTCGAGCTTGAGGCACTACTGTCTCCCACACCATACACCATCACATAGACACTCACCTCGGTTGGGCATATAAGTGATGAGGCTCCCGGGTCACGGTCTGAAGCGCACCCCACATCCGACCCGGTACAGCAGGTGGGGTTTGGAGCAGCCGAGGGGCTGGACGGTCGGAGGGCAGCCCAGGCCCAGCAAACAGCTGCCGCCCAGGCGGTTCCCGGGTTCCTGCATGAACTTGACCCACCCGGACAACCGATGCACGTGGACACCCAGGGACTGAATAACGGGATGAGGGCCATCTTCCAGGACCTGCACACGCAGTTGGAGGAGTCCATCCGCGTTCAGGAGCAGGGAGTGGTGCCGCTCATCACAGCCACCCAGGCCGACACCGCACGGGTGGCGTCCGCGGTGGAGGCAATGGGTGAAACGGCTTCGGCCATGGGTCAGGTTCTGCAAGGCGTTGGGCTTAACGTGTACGCGTCATCCATGGCCCAGGAGAGGGCTGCCCTCTCACAGGTAGCCATGCGCCAGAGCCAACACGACATTGCCGCCGCTCTCCGGGCCCTGGCCGAGTCTCACCATGCCATGGCCCGGTCCCAGCAGTCAGTCGCGGAGAGCATTGACCGCCTGGCGCACGTGATGGATGGCGTCGCGCACTCACAGGTTGAGATCGCACAGTCCTTGGCAGGAATGTCGCACTCCCTGGGCTCCGTCTCTGCGAACATTCGGCCCGTGATCGATCCCGCTGCAGACCTCCAGGACTGACAGCGCCAGGTGTCGGTGGTGCGACTGGGCATGTCTCCGATCGCATCTCCGTCCCACTGTGAGGCCCGGGGGCCACCGGGCTCCCCGAGGGAGGAGGAGGTTCTGGGGCCCTTCCCGGTAGCTCCATCAAGGGACTTCCCGGCACACTCGGCCACCCCCATTCCGTCCTTGGCGCATCTGGTGGGCAGCGGGCAGGTCAGGGTGGCACAACGCCATCCAGCACGCCCGCAGAGCAGCCTGGCCCATCGAAGCCGGGCCGCCCCAGGAAACGTGTGCCGACGGGGAGCCTCCGTATTGGCGCCATCAGCCATGACCTCAACGGATAGCCCTTGTCGCCCAGCAACCAGCCCCTCAGCCGGGGGGGGCATCCATCGAACATTGCGGGGATGAATGACTGTGCCAGAATGTAGGCGTCATGCACACTCCCGGGGTACTTTGCACACACGTGCATGAACTTCATGTGGGGGTCGCACACCATCTGAATGTTCATGGAGTATGCGCCCTTTCTGTTTATGAACACTTCCCTGTTGTCTGCAGGTGGGCGCATGGGGACATGCACACCATCGATGACACCCTGGACCATCGGTATCCCGGCCACCTTGGCGAATCCACGTGCCCGTGCTTCCTGCTGTGCTCGGTCCTCGGGGAATTGAATGTACCTATCCGCGATGGCGTACAAGGCGTCGATCACGGCCCTGATGCACCTGTGGACCGATGCCTGTGATACCCCAGAGAGGTCCCCGCTCGGCGCCTGGAAGGAACCGGTCGCATAAAAGTTTAGGGCCACTATCACCTTAACGGAGACTGGTATCGCGTGTCCTCCACCAGTTCCAAGTGGTGCGAGGTGCGCCACGAGGTGGCATATATGTGCGACCGTCTCCCTGTTGAACCGTAGTCTCCTCCTGCATGTGATGTCCGTTCGGGCCTCGAACGACATTCTGTCACAGTACACCCTCGGCCTTGCTGGACGCCTGTGGCGCCCTGGCACCACCATCAGTGGATCCTCCTGCTCCTCCTGCTCCCCCCCAAGCACTTCCTCTGCACTCCTCACCGTCAGGGGGTCAATGTTCCCCTCGGCATCCCCCTGTACATTCGGGTCCTGAGCGCCTGCGGCCTGCGCAGCGACGACGGGCCACTCCGCGGCCATCCCCTCTGCTGCACCGGCAACCGCTGCATCTGAAGCCACTGTGGGCCGTCTGACTCTACGCTGCCGGAATGCAAACTCCAGAGCTGCGGCTCCAACCACAGCAGTGAACATCGCTGTCTGGTTGGCATACATGGTGACCTGCAGGAGGGTGGTGGGGGGCAGAGAAACGACATGTTACACGGAGGTTCTTCCACACCTCGCCAGCCGGGTTGCATGGGATCCTTGTGTGCCCCGGTGGGATGGTCACGCTGCAGATACGCATCCAGCCTAACATCTGGTCACTATCTGCGTCCAACTGTCAGTTCACACCGTACTGCTCACCAGTGTGCCACTCGCCTGTGCCCATCAGCCACACGGCAACCTGCGGCCGTGTCCCTGCCATATCAGGGCGGCTGACATGTGGCATCCGCGGATGGACGATACCATCCACACTCTCCCTCACCCCCTCACACCTGCACGCCGCTCTCTCAACCCCCCTCCCACCTGCACACTCTCCCTCATTCCCCCCTCCCACCTGCACACTCTCCCTCATTCCCCCCTCCCACCTGCACACTCTCCCACACCCCCCCTTTGGCCGCAGCCTTCTCGGGTAAGCCGACCCGGTCTCCTGGAGCTGCGGAACAGTCCGCTCACCTCCTCCCTGCTCAGCGTCAGCCAGTACGACTGGCTGACAACTTTAAATAGCAGGTGTGAACGGCGAAGGTGTGAACTGGGGTCACGCCGTCGGGACTTCGGCCCATCCGGGCCTGAGAATAGTGGGGGTGGCGGAGAATCGCCATTTTGGGTGTCTCGAGCGATTCTCCGGCCTGCGCCGCGCGGAACTCGACGGGGCCGTTATTGCCACTTGGGTGAATCGCGGGAGGGCGTCGGACCGGCGTCGCGGGGAAAAATGGCGCGCCAGGCGATTCTCCCAACCGGCGCGGGAGCGGAGAATCGCGCCCAATATCTTGCTGGCTTCCTGCTCTGTTTCACAGAATCACCAAGACTTCCAGGTTCCACCTCTGCAACATCCATAGAATCCCTACAGCAGGCCATTCGGCCCATCGAATCTCGATCAGCCCTCTGAAAGAGCATCTCATCCAGGCCAATTCCCCTGCCCCATCCCTGTAGCTCCACCTAACCTGCACATCTTTGGGCTGTGGGAGGAAACCGGAGTACCCGGAGGAAACCCACGCAGATATGAGGAGAACTTGCAAACGCCCCGCAGTTGCCCAAAGCTGGAATTGAAACCGGGTCCCTGACACTGTGAGGCAGCAGTGCTAATCACTGTGCCACCCATATTGTTTGTTTTTATTCCTTGGCTCACCTTCAACCATGCTGGAAACCTAATTCATGCTTCATTCAGCTTGAGGTCCAACTTTTCCAATGTGTTTCTCACGGTTTGTGAACTGCACCCTGCACAGGCTCCAATTCATCCAAAGGATTGTCACTCTCATTGGTTATCTTTACCCTTCCCTTCTTCCTGTCCTGAAAAGCCAAGTAGATGTGAGAATGATGGACTGGAACTTAGTTTTTATGCTTCACAAGAGCCAAACCATCCTTATCAAAGTGACCAGTATCATCCTTTGTGAAGTCTCCTTCGCTCAGTTGAGAGCATTCTTATTTCTGCGCTTGTAATCTGTGGCTTTGAGTCTCATTACAAACTTGATTAATACTGACACCTCCACTTGAGCAAAGAATGGCCTCTCCAACACTGTAATACCTCACAGTGATGCACTAAAGTGTCTGTCTAGATCGATGTATAAGTCTTTCCAATGATGACTTTGATCATCCATCCCAATAGTAATCATGTTCTGCTTATGTGAGAGAACCGGCACATTTTACTGTATTAAAGGCACTAACATTGATGTCAGGAAAGCAAACTTGCTAGTGCGGCAGAGCATTCAGGACCTCCAGCCAGTGGCCACATATCGAAGCAGGACAGTGACAGCATGTTGGAATCCATTTATAGACAGTTTTGAGGTAATTTTTGTTTATGTCTCCATTGAAAAGTATCTTGTAATCCGATTGTAAAATATTGAAATTAATTCATAGCCAGATACCCAGATATTGTGACCATCTGCTGAGTAATTTCTATCCATATCCATGGGACAGCTAAAAGAGAAATTCTGTCACATTTAATGTGTTCCTATTTAAACAATAGTTTAACTTTGTGCAGGTGTATCCACTTCTTATGCATTGTGTGTTCGTTACGATGGCATCGAAGTTGATGATTCGTATTGTGACTCTGTCACTCGGCCAGAGCCAGTTCGGGAGTTTTGTGTAGGAAGAGAATGTCAGCCCAGGTAAGTCAGTCAATTTCTTTTTATGTTATCCTTTCCTCCACTTGTATTTATTAAAACAGGTTATTTCTCAACGTATATCTGTATGCAGCTCTCGTACATTAAATATTGATTTGCAACAAAACTTAGTGGTGGCGTTAAAGGGAATAGAATTTACAGAGCAGAAGGAGGCCATTCAGCCCATCGAGTCTGCACCGGCTCTTGGAAAGAGCACCCTACCCAAGGTCAACACCGCCACCCTATCCCCATAACCCAGTAACCCCACCCAACACTAAGGGCAATTTTGGACACTAAGGGCAATTTATCATGGCCAATCCACCTAACCCGCACATCTTTGGACTGTGGGAGGAAACCGGAGCACCCGGAGGAAACCCACGCACACACGGGGAGGATGTGCAGACTCCGCACAGACAGTGACCCAAGCCAGAATCGAACAAGGGACCCTGGAGCTGTGAAGCAATTGTGCTATCCACAAGGCTACCGTGGGGGAGATAGATAACCACGGAACAGAAAGGAAATAATTTTATTTGATGTTGATAAAATTTGGATAGTTGCTGAATGTTAGAGATCTGCACTGGAGTTGATTTTGCTTTCCATTTGTATAACTGATTTGGATACAAACA
This sequence comes from Scyliorhinus torazame, assembly GCF_047496885.1. Lineage (NCBI taxonomy): Eukaryota > Metazoa > Chordata > Chondrichthyes > Carcharhiniformes > Scyliorhinidae > Scyliorhinus > Scyliorhinus torazame. The sequence goes on along the minus strand of NC_092728.1, from coordinate 112,785,035 downwards.
GAAGGGGAATAATATTGAATTTTGCTCACAGAAAATTAAAAGAAATGTCGCGAATAAAGATAGTAGAAAATGGACCTTGGTCCCCACCTCCCTGCTAAAAGGTTGGTGCTGCCCCGCGCCCTGGCGGCGGCTGCCCCGCGCCCTGGCGGCGGCTGCCCCGCGCTCTGGCGGCTGCCCGTGCCCTGACAGTTGTCCAGCATCACTTTAACGGTGGGAGTAGCGTCGGGAGCTTTGAGGCAGCTCTCGGACTGTCCTGCCTGAGGGAGCTGCCGGCCAATTGGATGACAAGGAAATTTTGCAAATTGGATCCAGAATTGGCTGAATGGTAGGAAGCTGTGTCCAGTGGGGTCCCGCGCGGATCAGTGTTGGAGCCCTTGCTGTTTGTGGTTTATATAAATGATTGAGATATGAATGTAGGAGGGTTGATCAGTAAGTTTGCGGATGATATGAAAATTGGTGGGGTGGTAAATAGTGAGGAGGATAGCCTTCGATTACAGGAGGATATAGACGGGATGGTCAGATGGGCTGGTCAGTGGCAAAGGGAATTCAATCCAGATAAGTATGAGGTGATGCACTTGGGCAGGATAAACAAGGCAAGGGAATACATGATAAATGGCAGGACCCTGGGAAGCACCGAGGATCAGAGGGACCTTGGTGTGCATGTACACCCGTCCCTTAAGGTAGCAGAGCAGGTGGATACAGTGGTTAAGAAGACATATGGTATACTTGCCTTTATTAGCCGAGGCACAGAGTTTCAGAGCAGGGAGGTTATGCTGGGACTGTATAAAACGTTGGTTAGGCCACAGCTAGAGTATTGTGAGCAGTTCTGGACTCCACATTATAGGAGGGATATGATTGCACTGGAAAGGGTGCAGAGGAGATTTACCAGGATGTTGCCTGGGCTGGAGAGTTTTAGTTATGAAGAGAGATTGGATAGACTGGGGTTGTTTTCCTTGCAGCAGAGGAGACTGAGGGGGGACAGGATTGAGATGTATAAAATTATGAGGGGCATAGATAGAGTAGACAGGAAGAAACCTTTCCCCTTGGTGGAGGGGTCAGTGACCAGGGGGCAGAGATTTAAGGTGAGAGTCAGGAGGTTTAGAGGGGATGTGAGGAAAAACCTTTTCATCCAGAGGGTGGTGGGAGTCTGGAACTCGCTGGACCTGTGGTGGGGGGGAGAGTTTGATTATTCTGTGGGGGTGGGAAGAGGCTGGTTACTGAATGCAGGGGGAGAGGGGCTGATCAAATGCTTCAAAGCTCCAGGGTCCCAGGTTCGATTCCCGGCTTGGGTCACTGTCTGTGCGGAGTCTGCACGTTCTCCCCGTGTCTGCGTGGGTTTCCTCCGGGTGCTCCTGTTTCCACCCACAAGTCCCGAAAGACGCACTGTTGGGTGAATTGGACATTCTGAATTCTCCCTCTGTATACCGGAACAGGCGCCGGAGTGTGGCGACTAGGGGATTTTCACAGTAACCTCATTGCAGTGTTAATGTAAGCCTACTTGTGACAAGAAAGATTACTTTATATAAAGGATTTCACTGAGTCTTCTTTCACCGTGGGGAACACGGAGAGCTTGGCTGAAACCTGTAAGTGTACATATTATCACACTTTCACAAAGTACTTCAAAACACAGATTCTCGTTTATATGATGCATGACATGTTGATCTTTAATGCTTTAATTATGTACTGACTGTTACTGAGTTGCTTTTTGCTGTTTTATTTCTGCTGCTTCTGGGACCATGATCATTTCAAGTGTTAAAATAGGGTCACGTTAGGAAATTGGTTAGCAAGCACAAGATGAAAAGTTGAAGAGCTGGCTCTGCGGCAGGGCAATGGGATGTATAACCTTCTTTAATGTAGCTCATGAATGTATTTCAAGGAATGTTTCACGTAAGATCTTCCACTTCAGTTGCAAACACGGTGAATTTTGGATTTACATTAAATTGCTAAATGGAGATACTGGGACGAAATGTGGCTGGGTCTGTTTCCCAGCCCAGACTGGGTGTGTGCAGACAGCTGTGCTTGTGCCTAAAGACCCAAGGATCAATAGAAATTGGTCCACACACCTCATGTGTATCTGATAGGATAAAACAATTTGGGACAGTTTGCCTTGCCAAGGAAAGAAGGCTGCAAACAAGAATACAGCATGTGTGTATACATATCTCATTTTGGCTGAAAGTCTGAGTAATTAATGAAAACTGCATTAAATTTGCTGTTTTAAAAGAAAATTGATTATAAGCGCCATTAGGCCCAAGTTTCGGAACATTTTGCTAAATCTGCCAACTCCAAAGTTCAAACTAAAATACAATTCACCCCATATCCAATTATTTTTTTCTCAATGCCTATGCAACTCTCTACTGATGTTAATGTCCTTGATTGCCTTCCTGGGTAATTCATTCCAGGTATTCACCACCAGTTGGTTCAATTTGTTTTTCTCAATTTCATCCCATATTCTCATTTTGTATTGTTAAGACCTTGACGAAGTTACTCCGAGTTTAATTTATTAATAACCTTAAAGATCTTAAATGCTGCATCTACTTTTCCTTTGGCTGCTTCCTTTTTAATCTGGAATAGAGGATGTTCAAGAGGCAGGTACTGTATAATATTTATATTTGTTTTTGTAGATGGGAAACGAGTAGCTGGAGTGAATGCTCACGCACCTGTGGAGAAGGATACCAATTCCGGATAGTCCGCTGCTGGAAGATTATCTCCGCAGGGTTTGACAGCTCGGTCTACAATGAAATATGTGAATCTGCTGATCTTTCCCGACCATCAGAACGTAAAACATGTAAAAACCCTGCTTGTGGCCCGCAATGGGAGATGTCCGAGTGGTCAGAGGTAGGATTTCTCCGTCTTTATACAGTTAACGAATATCGGGCATGATTCAGCGACCCTGTTGAGCCGGCGCAGATCCAGGCGCAATGGGCAAATCACGCTCGAGCCCAAATCAGGCCCCGGGCCAATCACAGGTCACCCGACTCGACCTGCCGGCTGCTACCTGGATCTGACATAACGGCTAGTTTGAATACCCGGCGCCCGGTACTCTCGGGCCGCGCCTGGGGGACGCTGCCAGGATGCCCCGGGCCTGAGTTGCGGGGCCAGGGTGCCGTTTAACATTGGTCCACACCAACGTGGACCAGCGTAACTGTACCTGGGGGAGGGTCTCAGGCCATTGTAGGCCCCCGGGTGATCAGGGACAGGGCAGGGTGGCACGCTGGCAGTCCCCCTGACACCTTGGCACTACCAGGGTGCCAGGGGACATGTCCAGGTTGGCAGTGACGAGGAAGGGGGGGAGCTAACTCTAACCCTTTCTGTCGCAGCATAAAGTTTAATTCAAATGGTTGTGTTGTACAGCTCAGCATTGGACAAGTTCTTGATTGGATGTATTATACTAAACAAGTCGAATGAAGAAAATAGTGGCGCCAAAGTGTGTTGAATCCCCAGGAACAGATTCTTCCTGAACAGAATGAAGTCCTGTTTGGATGTACAAACCAAGGTTGAGATTCTCTGGCCTCCCCGCAGTGTGTTTCTCGGCAACAGGAGATGTCCCGTTGTTGGCCGGCGACAGGATTTCCCATTAAATCTAGCCCATACCACCGGGAAACCCGCAGCGGGAGTGCGCTGTTGGCGGGAGTGGGCTGTTGGCGGGACCAGCGTGAGCAGCCGGAAGATCTCGCCTAAAATCTGTGCAGAGTGGTTGGTAAAAGGAGTTGACAACATTTTCATGTTGCTTTGTTCAGATCTCACACTGCACTATTCTTGCACAGTTGGGAAGTTGGACACGAAACCTACCCTCAGCCAAAGCTATTGTTGCCATCTCTGCTGACAGATCAACGGGATGATTCTCCTCCCTGTCACAAAACAGCTGTTTGTTTTTCTTACTGCTTTCTCTTGACAAAGAAATTACTGCCTCAATTCTTTACTTTTTATGCACAGTACCAGTGAAAGAGGTATAAGAAAGGGTTAAAGTATATTGTGCTGTTCATACACCAATGTATTTTCTTTCTCAGTGTACAGCAAAGTGTGCAGAACGAGTCACTGTGACCAGGGAAGTCAGGTGCTCAAAGGAAGAGCGGTTTTGTGATGAGAAATCAAAGCCACCATCTCAGAAACATTGTTTTGGACCCCCTTGTGATAGGCAGTGGACTGTTTCAGACTGGGGCCCGGTGAGTGTAACTGTAGACGGGCTGAATCACTTCTTCTTTTCTGTACAATTTGTCCTCAATTTGTTCTTTCTCCTTGTTTACATAAGTGATCTTGCAACTTAAAAAATGAAAGTCAAAGAGAGGAGGAAGAATCTAGACTGGCCACATGCCTACTCATCAGTTTATAAGCAGCACCATCCCTTTAAAAAAAAAAAACAAATAAATGTAATCATCCTGAATCTGTAAACGTGATTAAGACCACATCATTGAATGTGCATCCTAATCTAACGCCAGTAAGAAGTAGGTGCTGAATGTAGCTGCCATAATATTAGCTAATATTCCCAGTGGCAGGAAGAGTAATAATCAAGATGCAGACGGTGACTCTTATCGTACAAAAAACAGGTATAAATAATGTTTTAGATCCAGTTTTCTACGTAATATTGATGGTTAAATGTCTTAAATTTGCATTGAATGATAAATAATTAAATAAACAATTGTTTTGGAGAAATGTAATAAGTAATTTCCATCAAAAATACATACAATTACAACTCAGTTTGGTTTTAGAAATCAATTCGTCAAATAGGATTTTTGACTTTGTCTTAGAAATTTGTGTGTGGGTTTTATCTCCTGTTATGAGGAGACACATTTGGGATGTAACATGAAGACTGACGGTAACTGCCAATCAAATTGTGCCTTTTTGTAGAAGAATATCCAACATTCACAGAAGAAAAAACCCCTTGCATGTACACAGTGGGCTGGATTCTCCGTCGGCGGGAATCTCCGTTTCGTCGGCAGCGCACTCATGCCCGCGGATTTCCCGATGGCGTGGGGGTGCCCACTGGCCGCCTGCCGGGACGGAGAATCCTGCGCACTGCCGTTCAAGTGCAGTAGCTGCAAGTGCAGTAGCTGCAAGTAAGCAGGAAGCATGTCAGCCAGTTGGCACGCAGTAAGCTCCCACAAACAGTAATGTGAGAATGACCATATCATCTGTTTCCAGGTATTTGTGGATGGATAGGTATTGGCCTTGGGGCAAAACTCCCCTTTTCAAGGTAGTCTGCCATGGGATCTCATTTGCAATTTGTTAGGTGGGAATGTTGAAATGAAATGAAATGAAATTGCTTATTGTCAGAAGTAGGTTTCAAATGAAGGTACTGTGAAAAGCTCCTAGTCGCCACATTCCAGCGCCTGTTCGGCTCCCGGGTGTTCTGCTCTGTGAATATAAACAGACCCTTTGGATGTAGCTTGGGACTGGATTTTACAGAGTATTTACCACCCCAGAACCACCCCCCTCTTCCCCCCCCCCACACACACACGCCCCAGCTGACTGAAAAGTCGGTCATGAAACTTCCCACTCAAAAGCCAACTGCCCCGCAACCATTTCACGCTGCGAGCAGCATTAATTTAATACTTAGTTTAATACTGAGACTTCCGCCCCACCCAAGGATCAATTCCTGCTTCAGGGAGCTGCTGGCAATCTGATTGGCTGACCACTCTGCAGTCCCAGCAATACTAGGTTCAAGTAGTACCCACTACTGGGACTATATATCCCCCAATCAGCATGCCTGGCTGGCAGTCTCTAGCAAGGGGGAATGGGATGTTGAGGTTGAGAGGCCTGGGGTGAAGATGATGCACGATCAATTACACAAAGACTAAAGTTGGGTACAACTGTGGCTTTATTACAGTCAGTTGCGTGGCCTCCTGCTGCAGCTGGCGAAATGGCAGGGCACTGGAGGTCGTGCATATTTATACAGTTCCCTGTGGGTGGAGCCCGCCGGCAGGAGCTACCGGCGAACCTGTTGTGCAGGTCCTACCTTACGTCTCCTATTACAGTGGTTGACCACATTCACCCCCTGTTACAAATGAGTCCGACGGGAGTGACGTGAAACTATATACAATTAGTGCAATTCTGTACAGTGGTAGGGAAAGAAAAGTCCATGTTGATGGTCCGGAGTCCGTCAAAGGTTCAGCCGGTCCGGTGCTTTGGTGCTTTGTTGGAAGCGGCGTAACGGTGGCGGCGAAGTCGGTGATGGCGGTGGTGGAGGTGGCACCGATGGCGGTGCTGATGCTGGCCAGTCATCGGGGAACTCTGGGAGCGTGCAGAAGTCCTCTTCGTCCTCTTGTGCGGAAAAGGGGAGGGGGTGGTGCTCTGGTGGGGTCAATATTGGCAGCACGGTGGGAGATGGGGCGGGGGGGCACATTGGTGGGGGGGGGGGGGGGGGTGTTGGGGTGGAACCTGACGGTGCCAGGTCCCTGAGTGAGACAGTATCTTGGCGGCCATCGGGGAACTTAACGTAGGCATATTGAGGGTTGGCGTGGAGCAGGTGAACCCTGACCACCAAGGAGTCCGCTTTGTGGAGTCGGACTTGCCTAGGGAGAAGGACCGGTCCTGGAGCAGCGAGCCAAGTCGGGGGCGACACCCCGGATGTGGACTTCCTGGGGAAGGTAAAAACACGTTCATTGGGTGTGTTATTAGTGGCGGTGCACAATAGTGACCGGATGGAGTGTAGAGCATCAGGGAGGACCTCCTGCCAGCGACAGGTTGGGAGGTTCCTGAACCGTAGGGCCAACTGGACGGCCCTCCAAACCGTCCCGTTCTACTTGCCCGTTTCCCCGGGGGTTGTAGCTGGTCGTCCTGCTGGAGGCTATACCCCTGCTGAGCAGGAACTGACGCAGCTCATCGCTCATAGATGAGGATCCCCTGTTACTGTGGATGTAGGCGGGGAAACCGAACAGAGCGAAGATGGTGCTGAAGGCCTTGATGAAGGTTGCTGAGGGCCTTGATGCCGGTGGCAGACGTCATATCGGGGCATGAGATGGCGAAGGTGAATCTGGAGTACTCATCGACCACACTGAGAATGTACGTGTTACGGTCGGTGGAGGGGATGGGCCCTTTGAAATCCACACTGAGGCGATCAAAGGGGCGGGAAGCCTTCACCAAGCACGCACGATCTGGCCGGTAGAAGTGCGGCTTGCATTCCGCACAGACCTGGCAGTCCCTGGTGACTGTCCTTACTTCCTCGACGGAGTAGGGCAGATTGCGAGCTTTGACCAGATGGTACAATCGAGTGACCCCCGGGTGACAAAGGCTGTCGTGTAGAGCCCGGAGTTGGTCCACTTGTGCGCTGGCACATGTACCTCGGGAGAGGGCGTCTGGGGGCTCGTTGAGTTTACCGGGGCGATACAAGATCTCGTAATTATAGGTGGAGAGCTTGATTCTCCACCGCAAGATTTTATCATTTTTGATCTTGCACCGTTGTGTGTTCTTGAACATGAAGGCTACCGACCGTTGGTCCGTAAGGAGAGTGAATCTCTTACTGGCCAGGTAATGTCTCCAATGCCTCACAGCTTCAACGATAGGTTGGGCCTCCTTTTCGACGTATGAGTGTCGAATTTCAGAGGCATAAAGGGTGCGGGAAAAGAATGCCTCGCGTCTGCCTTCCTGGTTTAGAGTGGCGGCAAGGGCGACGTCTGAAGCGTCACTTTCTACTTGGAAAGGCAGTGACTCGTCCACTGCGCGCATCCCGGCCTTGGCGATGACTGCTCTGATGCGGGTGAAAGCATGTTGTGCCTCGGCCGCGAGGGGGAATTGGGTGGACTGAATGAGTGGGCGGGCCTTGTCCGCATAGTTTGGGACCCACTGAGCATAGTAGGAAAAGAACCCCAGGCAGCATTTGAGGACCTTGGGGCAGTGGGGGAGGGGAAGTTCCATGAGGGGCACATGCGGTCGGGGTCGGGCCCGAGAAGTCAGTTTTGGACTATATAGCCGAGAATGGCAAACCGGGTCGTGCTGAACACACACTTCTGTTTCTTGTAGGTCAGTTGAGAAGAGTGGCAGTGCGGAGGAATTTATCGAGGTTGGCATCGTGGTCCTGCTGGTCATGGCCGCAGATGGTGACATTATCTAAGTACGGAAAGGTGGCCTGCAAACCGTACTGGTCGACCATTCGGTCCATCTCTCTTTGGAAGACCGAGACCCCATTTGTGACACCGAAAGGGACCCTAAGGAAGTGGTAGAGGCGACCGTCCGCCTCAAAGGCAGTGTATGGCCGGTCCGACTTCCGGATGGGGAGCTGGTGGTAGGCGGATTTCAGGTCAATTGTTGAGAAGACCCGGTACTGGGCAATATGATTGACCATATCAGACATGCGTGGGAGGGGGTACGCGTCGAGCTGCGTGTACCGATTAATGGTCTGGCTGGAGACCCCGACCATCCTGTGTTTCTCCACAGTTTTAACCACTACCACTTGGGCTCTCCAGGGGCTGTTGCTGGCCTCGATAATACCCTCCTTAAGCAGCCGCTGGACTTCGGACCTGATGAAGGTCTTGTCCTGGGTGCTGTACCGTCTGCTCCTAGTGGCAACGGGCTTGCAATCCGCAGTTAGATTGTCAAAAAGGGAGGGGGGATCGACCTTGAGGGTCGCGAGGCCACAAACTGTAAGAGGGGGGTAAGGGCCCGCCGAATTTGAGGGTGAGGCTCTGGAGGTTGCACTGGAAGTCCAGGCCCAACAGGAGTGCAGCGCAGAGATTAGGAAGGACATAGAGGCGGAAGTTACTAAATTCTACGCCCTGGACCGTGAGGGTGACTGTACAAATCCCTTGGATCGGGACGGAGTAGGATCCGGATTCTAGGGAGATCCTTTGATTGGCAGGGTGGACCGCGAAGGAGCAGCGCCTTACTGTATCTGGGTGAACGAAGCTTTCGGTGCTCCCGTAGTCCAGCAGGCACGAGGTCGCGTGGCCGTTGATTTTAACCGTCGTCGACGCGGTGGCCAGGTTGTGCGGGCGAGATTGGTCCAGCGTCATCGAAGCGAGCTGCGGGATGCTTCGGGTGGCGAGCGTGTGCGGTTCCGATGTCGGGATGTCCGGAGACCCTGTGGGGGACAAGATAACGGCGCCCATGGTGCGCACATTGCGGGATCGGGACAAGATGGCAGCGCCCATGGTGTGCACATTGTGGGGTCTGGACAAGATGGCGGCGCCCATGGGGCACACGTGGCCGAAGGGGGACAAGATGGCGGCTCCCATTGTGCGTCTGGCGTGGGGGAGGGGGCGATTGTGGGCGCGATCGCAGTGACTGCGCGGGCCTGGCACAGAGCCACGAAGTGGCCCTTTTTACTGCAGGCTTTACAAACTGCAGTGCGGGCCGGGAAGTGTTGGCGGGGGTGCTCCTGCTGACCGCAGAAGTAGCAGCGGGGACCCCCGGGGTGCGCAGATCGGCATGCGGCGCAGGCGTATTGGGAAGGCAGGGCCCCGGCTGAGGAGGTCGTCGGCGGGGTCCAGGAGTGGTAGGAAGGAGTAGAAGGGTGGGCAGCGCGGCGGGAGGGGTACGATTGTACTTTACGGGATGCGACCATCATGGAGAGCGCCAAGGTTTTCGTTTACTTCCAGTAATCGTTCTCAGATGTGGTCCGTCGCAATCCCCGTCACGAAGGCATCGCGCATGAGGAGATTTGCGTGTTCACCGGCCGCAACGGCCTGACAGTCACAGTCCCGGACGAGTGGAATTAGGGCCCGCCAGAAGTCTTCGATGGACTCACCAGGTAGTTGCGAGCGGGTGGCGAGTACATGCCTGGCGAAGAGCGTGTTCGCCTTCTGCGCGTAGTGTTCCTTAAGGAGTTCCATTGCTTGTGTGTAATTCGTGGCGTCTTGGATCAACGGGAACATGCTGGAGCTCAGTCTGGAGTACAGGACGTTTATCTTCTGAGCCTCCGTTGTCTCTGGGTCCGCAGCCTTGATGTAGGCCTCAAAACATGCTAGCCAGTGAGTAAAGTCTTTTCTGGCGTCGGGCGAATGCGGATCCAGCTGCAGGCGATCGGGCTTAATTCGGATATCCATTCTGTGGAAAATCTGACTGTAATAAATTGATGCACGATCAATTGCACAAAGACTAAAGTTGGGGACAACTGTGGCTTTATTACAGTCAGATGCGTGGCCTCCTGCTGCAGCTGGCGAAATGGCAGGGCACTGGAGGTCATGCATATTTATAAAGTTCTCCGTGGGCGGAGCCAGCCGGCAGGAGCTACCGGCGAACCTGTAGTGCAGGTCCTACCTTACATCTCCTATTACAGTGGTTCACCACAGAAGATTAAAGGGAGGATATGACCTCCCTACGAGTGGCACAGTGGTTAGGCTACTGCCTTACAGCGCCAGGGACCCGACTTCGATTCCAGCCTGGGGTGACTGTGTGGAGTTTGCACACTCCGTGTCTGCGTGTGTTTCCTCTGGGTGCTTCCCATAGTCCACAGATGTGCAGGTTAGGTGAATTGGCCGTGCTAAATTGCCCCTTAGTGTCCAGACGTTCGGTGGGGTTGTGGAGATAAGGTGGGGTGGGGGGGGAGTGTTCTTTCAGAGGGCCGGTGCAGACTTGATAGGATGAATGGCCTCCTTCTGCATTGCAGAGATATTATGACCTTGGCGAGGGTGCCTCTGATGGGCACACAGGACTCCCTTGCCCATAATTAGCCCACACAGTGAAAGCAGCTGGGATATCCTCTTGGTCTCAGCCTTCCCCTGGATAAATTAGCGGTAGATGTGAGGCCGGTCAGCCGTGCTCCGCCCCCTCAGAAATGTTGTCATCGCACACCATTGGCGCGTCATACAACGGCCCACCCACGATGCTCTGCCCCCGAGTTCCCGAGACACATGTGGTCTCAGTCATGCAGGAACCCGGCATGGCGGGCTTTGTCCAGCGCAGGCACACTCGGCCTGGATCTGTGTCGCTGGCCAGTGAGGCTTCCGTGAGGGCTGGTGGGGGGTGGCCAGAGGGTAGCCTGTGGGGTCGTGGATGGCGGGTTGGCTCCACACACGGCCGGCGCCATGTTGTACTGTGTGACCGCTGCAGGTAGTCAGCCATGCACCTGCGCCACCCAGGACTCGGCCGTTCTCAGCATGGGAGGGGGGAGTTCCAACCGCCGCCAGTGCTAGACACTCACCGGTCCTGGAACCGGGGAGAGTTTCACGCATGCTCCGTTGGCACCGGCTCTTAGCTGCTGAAACAGAAAATCTAGCCCCAAATCTTTGCCTTTTGCTCATGTTACACAACCCAACAGCCAATCATATTACACTTCTTTATGATTATATGGTCCTTTGTAATTGAGTTCATCATTCAATATAAAAATTCAGGTACTCTGTTTCAAACTTCCAGCATGACGACCAAAAATATTAACTTGAATCTATCGAATCACTGCAGTGCAGAAGGAGGCCATTCCGTCCATTGAGATTGCACCGACCCTCCGAAAGAGCACCCTACCCAGGCCCATTACCCTGTCTCATCCACTTAACCCCATGTACTGATCATGGCCAATCCACCTAACCTGCACATCTTTGGACTGTGGGAGGAAACCGGAGCACCCAGAAGAAACCCACGCAGACACGGGGAGAATTGGCAGACTCCGCACAGACAGTGACCCAAGCCGGTAATCAAACCTGGGCCCCTTGGGCTGCAAAGCAACTGTGCTAACCACTGTGCTACCGTGCTGCCCTTTGTGTTAACTCCAAAATAACTTTTACATGTAGTTGGAAGAATTTGAAGCATCATCCATCATAACTTTGTGGAATCGGTTATATTGATATTGCATTGGTTATTTCTCTTCTTTGCATTCAGTGCTCAGGGCCTTGTGGACAGGGAAGAACAATAAGACACGTGTACTGCAAAAACGCAGAAGGCAGGGTAATGCCTGAATCGCAGTGTAACTCTCAATCAAAACCCCATGCAGTACATCCATGTGGAGCTAAAGACTGCTCTCCCCACTGGCTGGCCCAGGATTGGGAAAGAGTGAGTAAAGAAATCAACTTTTCAATGCATTTTTTAAGAAATAAACCATTGTTGTATTTTGCATATATAATCAGAATTACACTTTTAATATATATAAACCTTCATTGTGACTGTGGTGCAATTACATTACTAAGTTTCGCGTTGTTAGGAAGCAGTTTTGGTTTTGTACCAATGTTAGACTTGTGGAATGTAAATAAGGTGACTAGAACAGGTCAGGCCCTTCGGCCCTCCAAGCCTGTGCCGACCATGATGCCCTAACTAAAACAAAAAACTTTCTGCCCTTACTCCGTCCGTATCCCTCTATTTCCTCCCTATTCATGTATCCATCCAGATGCCTCTTAAATGTTGCGAATGTGCTGCTTCCACCACATCCTCTGGCAGCGCGTTCCAGGCACCCACCACTCTCTGCGTGAAAAACTTACCCGTACATCTCCCTTAAACTTTCCCCCTCTCACCTTGAACCTGTGCCCCCTTACAATTGACACTTCCATGACTATCCACCCTGTCTATGCATCTCATAATTTTGTAGACTATCAGATCTCCCCTCAGCCTCTGTCATTCCATGAAAACAACCCTAGTTTATTCAACCTCTCCTCATAGCCAACACCCTCGAGACCCAGGCAACATCCTGGTGAACCTTCTTTGCACTCTCTCCAAAGCTCCCACGTCCTTCTGATAATGCAGTGACCAGAACTGCACGCAATACTCCAAATGTGGCCTAACCAAGGTTTTATACAGCTGCAACATGATTTCCCAGTTCTTGTACTCAATGCCCCGGCTGATGAAAGCAAGCATGCCATATGCCTTGTTAATCACCTTGACCACCTTTGTTGCCACTTTTAGGGAACTGTGGATCTGCATGCCCAGATCCCTCTGTATGTTAATGTTCATGAGGGCTCTGCTATTTACAGTATAATTTATACCTAGATTTGATCCTCCAAAATGCATCACCTCGCACTTGTCCGGATTAAACTCCATCTGTTACTTCTGTGCCCAAGTCTTCAATCTATCCTCTGACAATCCTCAATACTATCACCAACTCCACCAATCTTCGTGTTAGCAAACTTACAATCAGACCACCCACATTTTCCTCCTGATCATTTATATATACTACAATCAACAGAGGTCTCAGCACTGATCCCTGTGGAACACCACTAGCTACTGATCTCCATTCAGGAAAACACCCTTTCACCGTTACTCGAATAACCAAGTCTGTATCCATCTAGCCAGCCCACCCCGAATCCCGTGTGATTTTATGTTTTGTACCAGTCTGCCATGTGGGACCTTGTCAAATGACTTACTAAAGTCCATATGAACTACATCAATTTTCTTTGTCACCTCTTCAAAAAACTCAATCAAGTTGGTGAGACACGACCTTCCCCGTACAAAACCATGCTGCCTGTCACTAACTAGTCCATCTTTCTCCAAATGTGCATATATCATGTCCCTCAGTATCTTTTCCAAAAGCTTCCCCACCACTGATGTCAGGCTCATCGGCCTATAATTTGCTGGATTATCCCTGCTCCCTTTCTTAAACAAGAGAACAACATTGGCTATTCTCCAGTCCTCTGGAACCTTGCCTGTGGTCAAAGAGGATGTGAAGATATCTGCTAAGGCCCCAGCTATTTCTTCCCTTCCCTCCCACTGTAACCTGGGATAGATCCCATCTGGCCCCGGGGACTTGTCTACCTTAATGCAATTTAGGATACTCAACACTTCCTCCTTTGATATATTGACGTTCTCCAGAGTGATCACATACCTATCCCTGATCTCTACATCAATCATGTCCTTCACCCTGGTGAATACCGATACAAAGTACTCATTAAAGATTTCACCTACTTCCTGTGGTTCCACGCATACCTTCCCTCCATTGTCCTTAAGTGGGCCTACTCTTTCTCTTGCTACCCGTTTGCTCCTAATATATGCGTAAAAAGCCTTGGGATTCTCCTTGACTATGTTTGCTAAAGACATTTCATGGCCTATTTTAGCCCTCCTAATTCCACGTTTAAGTTCCTTTCTACATTACTGTACTCCTCAAGGGCTTCATCAGTTTTTAGATGCGTAGACCTCCTATCGAATGCTTGCCGAATCCTGCCATTTCTATTATTTTTGCAGGGACATGCCTGTCCTGCACTTCAATCAACTGGCCTTTAAAAGCCTCCCGCCCACATGTCAGACATGGATTTGCCCTCAAATAGCCGCTCCCAATCCAGTTCCTGTCTAATTTGGATGTAATTGGCCCTCGCCCAATAAAGCACCCTCACCGAGGGACACTCTTGGTCCTTATCCATGACTACTCAAAATCTTATGGAATTATGGTCGCTAAGCCCAAAATGCTCCCCCACTGAAACATCAATCACCTGGCTTGGCTCATTCCCCAATACCAAGTCTAGTATGGCCCCCTCCCTGGTTGGATTGTCAACATACTGTATCAAAAAGCCCTCCTGGACACATCTAACAAATTGCTCTCTTTTGAGCCCCTGGCTGTAAGGGATTCCCAGTCAATATGGGGGAAATTAAAATCTACCCTGCTTTTTTCACACCTTGTCAGTATCTGACTACACAACTGTTCCTCTGTCTCCTGCGGCTGTTGGGAGGTCTATAGTACACTCCCAACATTGTGATTTCACCCTTTTTATTCCTGAGCTCCACCCAGAATGCCTCACTACAAGATCCCTCCAATGTGTCCCCCTCAACACAGCTGTGATCTGCTCCCTGATCAGCAATGCCACTCTCCCACCTTTTTTGTTTCCCCTTCTGTCCCGTCTAAAACAACGATCTGCCGGAATGTTAAGCTGCCAGTCCTGCCCCTCCTTTAACCATGTCTCCGTAATTGCAATTACATCATAGTTCCATGCAGTAATCCAGGCTCTCAGTTTGCCTGTCTTACCTGTTATACTTCTTGCATTGAAGCAAACACACTCCAGACCCACTGAGCCTTCCAGCTTCCCTCTGCCTGCTCTTACTCTGCGCCATGTTTATCACGGTCTCACTTTCTTCTCCAGTCTCTACACTTACTGACCAGCTGTTCCGCTTCCCACCCCCTTGCCACACTAGTTTAAACCCTCCCGAACAGCACTAGCAAACCTCCCGCCCAGGATATTGATGCCCCTTCAGTTCTGCCAGAAGGAGAATGATACTGCCTCTCCAAAAGTCTAATTCCCTTTTGCTGCAGCGTCAGGAGGGCTCTGACACAATAGTCAGGCATTTATTTGCATTAAGGTCTGAGGCACGATCAATTGCACAAAGACTAAAGTTGGGTACAACTGTGGCTTTATTACAGTCAGATGCGTGGCCTCCTGCTGCAGCTGGCGAAATGGCAGGGCACTGGAGGTAATGCATATTTATACAGTTCTCCGTGGGCGGAGCCAGCCGGCAGGATCTACCAGCGAACCTGTAGTGCAGGTCCTACTTTACATCTCCTATTACAATGGATCACCACATACACCCCCTGTTAAAAATGAGTCCGGCGGGGGTGACGTGAAACTATATACAATTAGTGCAATTATGTACAGTGGTAGGGAAAGAAAAGTCCATGTTGACGGTCCGGAATCCGTCAAAGGTTCAGCCGGTCCGGTGCTTTGGTGCTTCGTTGGGAGCGGCGTAACGGTGGCGGCGAAATCGGTGGTGGAGGTGGCACCAATGGCGGTGCTGATGCTGGCCAGTCATCGGGGAACTCCGGGAGCGTGCAGGAGTCCTCTTCGTCCTCTTGTGCGGAAAAGGGGAGGAGGGGGGTGGTCTGGTGGGGTCAATATTGGCGGCGCGGTGGGAGAGGGCGGGGGGGCGCATGGGTGGGGGTGTGTGTTGGGGTGGAACCTGATGGTGCCAGGTCCCTGAGTGAGACAGTATCTTGGCGGCCGTCGGGGAACTCAACGTAGGCATATTGAGGGTTGGCGTGGAGCAGGTGAACCCTGTCCACCAAGGGGTCCGCCTTGTGGAGTCGGACGTGCCTACGGAGAAGGACCGGTCCTGGAGCAGCGGGCCTAGTCGGGAGCGACACCCCGGATGTGGACTTCCTGGGGAAGGTGAAAACGTGTTCATGGGGTGTGTTATTAGTGGCGGTGCACAATAGTGAGCGGATGGAATATAGAGCGTCAGGGAGGACCTCCTGCCAGCGAGAGGCTGGGAGGTTCCTGGACCGTAGGGCCAGCTGAACGGCCCTCCAAACCGTCCCATTCTCCCGTTCTACTTGCCCGTTTCCCCGGGGGTTGTAGCTGGTCGTCCTGCTGGAGGCTATACCCCTGCTGAGCAGGAACTGACGCAGCTCATCACTCATGAATGAGGATCCCCTGTCACTGTGGATGTAGGTGGGGAAACCGAACAGAGCGAGATGGTGCTGAGGGCCTTGATGATGGTGGCAAACATCATATCGGGGCATGGGATGGCGAAGGGGAATTTGGAGAACTCATCGACCACACTGAGAATGTACGTGTTACGGTCGGTGGAGGCGAGGGACCCTTTGAAATCCACGCTGAGGCGATCAAAGGGGCGGGAAGCCTTCAACAGGCGCGCATGGTCTGGCCGGTAGAAGTGCGGCTTGCACTCCGCACAGACCTGGCAGTCCCTGGTGACTGTCCTTACTTCCTCGACGGAGTAGGGCAGATTGCGAGCTTTGACCAGATGGTACAATCGAGTGACCCCCTGGTGACAAAGGCTGTCGTGTAGGGCCCGGAGTTGGTCCACTTGTGCGCTGGCACATGTACCTCGGGAGAGGGCGTCTGGGGGCTCGTTGAGTTTACCGGGGCGTACAAGATCTTGTAATTATAGGTGGAGAGCTCGATTCTCCACCGCAAGATTTTATCATTTTTGATCTTGCCCCGCTGTGCGTTATTGAACATGAAGGCTACCGACCGTTGGTCAGTGAGGAGAGTGAATCTCTTACCGGCCAGGTAATGCCTCCAATGCCTCACAGCTTCAACGATAGCTTGGGCCTCCTTTTCGACGTATGAGTGTCGAATTTCAGAGGCATGAAGGGTGCGGGAAAAGAATGCCGCGGGTCTGCCTGCCTGGTTTAGAGTGGCGGCAAGGGCGACATCTGAAGCGTCGCTTTCTACTTGGAAAGGCAGTGACTCGTCCACTGCGCGCATCCCGGCCTTGGCGATGTCTGCTCTGATGCGGGTGAAAGCATGTTGTGCTCGGCCGCGAGGGGGAATTGGGTGGACTGAATGAGTGGGCGGGCCTTGTCCGCATAGTTTGGGACCCACTGAGCATAGTGGGAAAAGAACCCCAGGCAGCGTTTGAGGGCCTTGGGGCAGTGGGGGAGGGGAAGTTCCATGAGGGGGCGCATGCGGTCGGGGTCGGGGCCGAGAAGTCCGTTTTGGACTATATAGCTGAGAATGGCTAACCGGGTTGTGCTGAACACACACTTCTGTTTGTTGTAGGTCAGGTTGAGAAGAGTGGCAGTGCGGAGGAATTTATCGAGGTTGGCATCGTGGTCCTGCTGGTCATGGCCGCAGATGGTGATATTATATAAGTACGGAAAGGTGGCCCGCAAACCGTAATGGTCGACCATTCGGTCCATCTCTCTTTGGAAGACCGAGACCCCATTCAGGAGTGCAGCACAGAGATTAGGAAGGACATAGAGGCGGAAGTTACTAAATTCTACACCCTGGAACGTGAGGGTGACTACAAAAGCCTCGGATCGGGACGGAGTGGGATCCGGAGGTTTGGGAGATCCTTTGATTGGCAGGGTGGACCGCGAGGGAGCAGCGCCTTACCGTATCTGGGTGAACGAAGCCTTCGGTGCTCCCGGAGTCCAGCAGGCACGAGGTTGCGTGGCCGTTGACTTTAACCATCGTCGACGCGGTGGCCAGCTTGTGCGGGCGAGATTGGTCCAACGTCATTGAATCGAGCTGCGGGTAGCCATCGGAAGCTTCGGGTGGCGAGCGTGTGCGGTTCCGATGTCGGGATGTCCGGAGACCCTGTGGGGGACAAGGTGGCGGCGCCCATGGTGCGCACATTGCGGGGTTCAGACAAGATGGCGGCGCCCATAGTGCGCACATATGCGGGGTCGGGACAAGGTGGCGGCGCCCATGGGGTGCACGTGGCCGAAAGGGGACAAGATGGCGGCGCCCATTGGCCGCACATGGCCCCGGGAGGTGAAGATGGCGGCTCCCATTGTGCGTCTGGCGTGGGGGAGGGGGCGATAGCGGGCGCGATGTCAGCGACTGCGCGTGCCTGGCACACAGCCACGAAGTGGTCCTTTTTTACTGCAGGCTTTACAAACTGCAATGCGAGCCAGGCAGTGTTGGCGGGGGTGCTTCTGCTGACCGCAGAAGTAGCAGCGGGACCCCCGGGGTGCGCGGATCGACATGCGGTGCAGACGTATTGGGAAGGCAGGGCCCCGGCTGAGGAGGTCGTCGGCAGGGTCCAGGAGTGGTAGGAAGGAATAGAAGGGTGGGCAGCGCGGCGGATGGGGTACGATTGTATGTTACGGGATGTGACCGTCATGGAGAGCGCCAAGGTTATCGTCTCCGCCAGTTCGAGCGTGGCCCCTTCCAGTAATCGTTCTCGGATGCGGTCCGACGCAATCCCTGTCACGAAGGCATTGCGCATGAGGAGATTTGTGTGTTCGGCGGCCGTAACGGCCTGACAGTCACGGTCCCGGGCAAGTGGAATTAGGGCCCGCCAGAAGTCTTCGATGGACTCACCAGGTAGTTGCGAGCGGGTGACGAGTACATGCCTGGCGAAGAGCGTGTTCGCCTTCTGCGCGTAGTGTCCCTTAAGGAGTTCCATTGCTTTTGTGTAATTCGTGGCGTCTTGGATTAACGGGAACACGCTGGAGCTCAGTCTGGAGTACAGAACGTTTATCTTCTGAGCCTCCGTTGGCGCGGGATCCGCCGCGTTGATGTAGGCCTCAAAACATGCTAGCCAGTGAGCAAAGTCTTTCCTGGCGTCGGGCGAGTGCGGATCCAGCTGCAGGCGATCGGGCTTAATTCGGATATCCATTCTGTGGAAAATCTGACTAATAAATTGATGCACGATCAATTGCACAAAGACTAAAGTTGGGTACAACTGTGGCTTTATTACAGTCAGGTGCGTGGCCTCCTGCTGCAGCTGGCGAAATGGCAGGGCACTGGAGGTAATGCATATTTATACAGTTCTCCGTGGGCGGAGCCAGCCGGCAGGAGCTACCGGCGAACCTGTAGTGCAGGTCCTACCTTACATCTCCTATTACAGTGGTTCACCACAAGGTCCATGCAGGGAATGGTAGTTTAAAAGAATGAAATGAAAGACTCTGGGCGTCATTCTCCGACCCCCCGCCGGGTCGGAGAATGGCCGTTGGCCGCCGTGAATCCCGCCCCGCCCCCGCCGAAGTCTCTGCTCCCGGAGATTGGGCGGGGGCGGGAATCCGGCCGCGCCGGTTGGCGGGACCCCCCGCTGGATTCTCCGGCCCGGATGGGCCGAAGTCCCGCCCAGGAATTGCCTGTCCCGCCGACGTAAATCAAACCTGGTATTTACCGGCGGGACCAGGCGGCGTGGGCGGGCTCCGGGGTCCTCGGGGGGGCGCGGGGCGATCTGACCTCGGGGGGTGCCCCCACGGTGGCCTAGCCCGCGATCGGGGCCCACCGATCCGCGGGCGGGCCTGTGCCGTGGGGGCACTCTTTCCCTTCCGCCTCCACCATGGCGGAGGCGGAAGTGACTCTCCCCACTGCGCATGCGCGGGAAACTGACAGCGGCCGCTGACGCTCCCGCGCATGCGCTGGGAAACTGACAGCGGCCGCTGACGCTCCCGCGCATGCGCCGCATTTCCGCGCCAGCTGGCGGGGCAACAAACGCCATTTCCGCCAGCTGGCGGGGCGGAAATCCCTCCGGCGTCGGCCTAGCCCCTCAATGTTGGGGCTAGGCCGCCAAAGATGCGGAGACTTCCGCACCTTTTTGCCGGCGCGATGCCCGTCTGATTTGCGCCGGCTTTGGCGCCAGTCGGCGGGCATCCCGCCGTTGGGGGAGAATTTCGCCCTCTATCTGAATACATGAAGCAGCTGCAAAAACAAAAATAAATGAACTAGGGCCACAAATGAAGATAAGTTTTTTGAATGATTTTGTGACATTTCATTGGAGCAATTCATTATGGAACCAACTAGGGACAAAGCTCTTTTAGATCTCATTATTGTACAATGATTTGGGTTTAATTAATAAAGTCAGTAAAAGTCTGACAGGAAGCAGTGATTTTAATAGTTAAATTACATGTTAAATTTAAAAGTGACATACTCCAATCACAGACACAAATCTTAAAGGCAGTTACAGAGGTGTGAAGGGAAAACTGTCTATGGTTTAATGGATATTAATAGGCTAAAAAGTATAACTAAATAAACAATGGCAAATATTTAAAGAAACAAAAAAATTAAATAAAAATGCATTACATTCAAAAACTCAGCAAAAAAAATCCACCTGAGGCATAGATTAAAAGAAATGTCTTATGATGTTGGAAAGAATAATGGGATGTGTCGGAGTGTTTTAGAAAGCCGCAAAAGGCCACCAAAAAGTTGATAAGAAAAAACATCAAATATGAACGCAAATAAGCCAGGAGACTGATTGGAATAAAAAGGAAACGAGTAGCTCCCTTAAATGTTGATCTCTTAAAAAGCAGACCGGAGGAATTATTATTTGAAATGAGGGAGCGCAGTGACATTGACAAATTTTCTGTCTGCCTTCACAGTAAAAGTCACAAGGTGTGTAACAGAAATAAGGGATAACTTGGGTGCTAAAAAGCATGAGGAAATTAAGGTAATTAATATCAGCGGGAAAGATTTACTGGAGCACAGTAAGGGACTAAAATCCGACAAATTATCAGGACCGGATGTCCTACTTCCTAACATTCCAAAATAGATAGTTGCAGAGATTGGAGATGCTCTGGCAATGAATTTCCAATGGTCCCAGTAGATTAGAAGTTAGCAAATGAAACACCACAATTCAGGAAAGGAGAGAGAAAACCAGGAACTATACCAATCAGGCTGGTAGCAATCATCTGGAATCTTTTAAGGATGTCTTAGGAATACTGAGAAAATCATCTGATTTAAACAGGTCAATGTAGCTTTACAAAAAGGAAATACTGTTTGACAATGACATTAGTGTTTTTTGAGGATGTATCTAGTCAGGCAGGTAAAGGGGAGGGAAGTAGTAGGTGCAGTATACTTGGATTTCCAAAAGGTATTCAGTAACTTGCCGCACAAAATGTTAATAGGTAAGATAAGGGGCCATATATTACTGGGAGTAATATATTAGCACAGATAGAGTATTGGCTGATCGGCAGGGAGCAAAGAGCAGGGAATAAGCGGAACATTTTCAGGCTGTGATTAGTGGAGTGCCATAAGAATCAGGGCTGAGGCCTCAGCTGTTTACAATCTTTATTAATGACTTAAATGAAAAGACTGAAAGTAATATTTCTAAGTTTGCTGATGATACATAGCCAGCTGAAAATGTAAGCTGTGAGAAGGATGCAGGCTACATAGAGATAGAGACAGGTTCATTACGGGCAACAAGATGGCAGTGGGCAAGTATGAAGTTATTCACTTTGGTAAACTGATGTCAGAGATACTTGGGTGTGCTCGTTCCAAGGCGACTTTAGTTTGCAAGTACAACAAGAGTGACGAATGCAAATTGCCATTGTCCTT
The DNA here is from genome assembly GCF_047496885.1 of Scyliorhinus torazame. Taxonomy (NCBI): domain Eukaryota; kingdom Metazoa; phylum Chordata; class Chondrichthyes; order Carcharhiniformes; family Scyliorhinidae; genus Scyliorhinus; species Scyliorhinus torazame. Next base: position 112,763,505 of record NC_092728.1, on the reverse strand, counting down.
TATTGCATGATGATTGGAGTACTGGAATAAAGTTTTGCGACGATTGCACAGAGTTTTGCTGAGACCACACTTGGAATATTGTATGTAATTTCGGTTTCCATATTTAAGGAAGGATATATTTGCATTTGATGATTCACTAGATTGGTCCCTGGGACAAAAGGGTTGTTCTATGATGAGTAAATTGGGCCTATACTCTAGAGGTCAGAATAATAACAGGTGATCTCATAGAAAGTTTCCGAAGGGGTTTGATAGTGGACACTAAAATAGCTTCCATTGGCTGGGGGATCAGTGAGGTCACAGTCTCAGTATTTTCCAGAGCGGCCCTAACCCGATGAACCTTACGGTGGGCCAAAGGGGTAAGTATTTGACATAGATGCCCCTACGATGCAAATCCAACCCCAATCAGACCGCCCCCACAATGCAAATCCCGCCCCCCCCCCCAATCAGACTGCTACCCCCCCCCCCCTCAAATATCAGAGACACTCCCCTCTCCACCCCCCCCCCCTCCAATCAGTCACTCTTGTCTGGAAGCGAAAGAGCAGTCCGGCAGAAACAATGAAAATTCTTTTTCACTTGCCTGTTCCTTACACCTGCTGCCTCAGACAGAGGTGTAGAAAGCAGCAGTTGTTACTTCATAGAAAACCAAAACCACATCACAATACTTTAAATCTCTTCAGATCCTTTGATCTGCGAGCTTGTATTCACTTTCAAAGCGAACTAGCTTTTAGTAGGCTGTAATTGACCGGATAATAGCTTTCAGGCAGCCAGGTGTCTGGATTGTTTATTTTCATATACCTTCACACTTAATGGTATTTCAAGTATCTTGCTGTGAACCTAACCACAATGTTTATAAACATCCAGGCGTTAAGTGCATTCACTTCCTCTTATTCTCAGCGGAAAACACTTAACTGCTTTTGATGTGTTCAGGGGCTGTCAATCATAGCTAGCTTGTTTATAATCAAGCTGACTTTGGTTGAGTCATTGCTATGGAGAAATCAGCAGGGAACTATAGGCTTCCTGAGTACCAGGGTAATTCAGTAAGATGTAAGACTTGAACATGTTCTTCTTGTTTGTAGAGAATGGGTCCCTGCATATGAATATATGTTGGTTCCAGCAGGCGGTAAATGAAGCACATTATTAGCGCAACCGATTATCTTAAATTGGTTGTTAGTGTAGCTATTAATGCACTCAGAATTGTTCAGCAGATACTGCCTAATTGTGGAAACATGTTTTTTTAAATATCCAATTTTTTAGAGTACACAATTTTTTTTCCCAATGTGGGGGCAATTTCAAGTGGCCAATTCACCTACCTGCAGATCTTTGGGTTGTGGGGGTGAGACCAATGCAAACCCAGGAAAAATGTGCAACTCCACACACACTGATCCGGGACTGGGGCCGAACCCGGATCCTCAGTGCTGTGAGGCAGCTGTGCTAACCACTGCACCACCCTGGAATCACGACTAATGGCAGACATTTTGTTTTGGGTTTTGCAGGCAGAGACTGGTTGAGATACTGTCTGTACTCTACCGATTGGAAAGATTGGAACGAGCATGCTATTTGATTCGATCAACCAATCACTGGGGCGTATGGCCTTGACACAAATACAGCGCATCAAAGTTATGCTGCAGAACAGTTGACGATCCAGGTCAATCATTGTTCGCTGTGTATTGTACAAATTCGCCAATGGGCCAAAGCTGACACTTTTAGATTGTCCTGGAAAGGTACCTCAAATATTTTAACAGTTTAAGGAAGCTTGTTTCTCACTCCAACTATGCAGTAGTTGACACAGGTGATAGTTTCCACCAAAGGATGCTGCCAACATGGTGTATAGATCCCAATGTCAGTGTGATGTCATCCCAACATCTGGCTGATCAAATCAACAGGATGTTCCTCCAATTGTTCGCCGGGAATGTACTCAGCAGCCCTTGCAGGCAAATCCCAAAACTACTGTTAGATGTGATTTTGCATATGGGCAGTACTTGCTGAACAATCCTGAATGCACTAATAGCACCAACCAATTTAAGATAATCAGCAGAGCTAATAATGTGACTCATTTGCACTTGCTAGAAGTGACTCTGCAAACAAAAGGAATATATTCGAGCCTTGTTCCTAGTTTAAATTGCCCAGATGCTTGGGGTATCTATCATTCCCCATTGCTTTCTCCATGGCAACATCTCTGCCAATCAGAATCGGCTTGCCAACCAATCAGCACCCTTTTCTCCTGCAGTATAAATTGTGATTGTTTGAAATTTGAAATTCTTGTGTTTGTCCTGATGAGTGCTATATATGCCACAATCTCATTAAATAATCTTTTAGGGTAGATTACATGTACTAGGGATCCTGCCCACTGGTTGAAAACTGTCTCACTTCTATTTAGGAGGCACAATTCCACTCTGAGGTAATTGGGCCTCTTGCTGAATTAAGCCCCAGGTTGAGTAGAAATCTGTACCCGAGAGCTGCCAGTCAAACAGAGACATGTAACGCTGGTGACCACTGAGATTCAGTGACGGAATGGGTGAGTGAGGCTGGATGGGGATAACAGGGAGAGGGGTGTAGCCAGGATCAGGGAGGAGGCTTGACAGCAATAGCAATGGGGGGTGGAGGGGGCGGGGGTGGGGGGTGGAGCTGGCTTCCATGGGTTTCCACCTGCTTCGTGATGCTGAGTCCCTCAATCATTGAACTCAATAGTGACTGCTGGATGACAAGCTCCCTAACCACTGCTGCTTGATGCCCTTAAGTGGCTACTCAGGAACCTCTAATGTCCTATGGGCCGGAAGGTTGCCTGCACGCCCTGGACTCAATCAGAGGGAGGCGACATCATCTTTAGCCAATACTCTCCTGCCTGCTCAAGTAGGCCCCACCACCGCACTTTCATCAGAGCAGAGGGCGGGCATCACATTCCAACCTGGGAGTGCATTTTGGGAATTTGGTTGCTGTAAATTTGAAGTAAGTCCATCTGATGGATGGCCATTTAATAGCGTGGCTGTAAACTTCATTCTGAAAGGATTAATGCCTCTGTTAAAATAGCAGAGGGAGAAATCGCAGATATTTTGAGCATCTGTACTTTAGCTGCATTGTCATTTCAAGTAATCCAACAGGGAAAGTTTCTCCGTGTGTCTTTGGAGAAATTCCCACCTGGGAGTGTAAACGGTGTGAAGTGAATAAGAGAACTTGAGATTGGGTGCCAAACACTCAAACACTTCTTTAACTTTTCAAGGCAGCGGCTCCATGGATACTCTCTCTTTTCAATGGGATCTTCTGCTTCGGCCAATTTCAGAAGCAACAATAACGTGGATTCTGTGCGCAGACTACATTACATTCTATGGGTTGATTTATTTTTTGTTCTATAACTTAGATGCATCACTGAGGAGTCTGAGAAATTGATGGTTAGTTTTACCAACGTTTGAGATTTCCTGAGCAGTCTGGAGAATTAATAAATTGTTTATTTATTTGCTCTAACATTGGGAACGAACAAGATTCCGATCACGGCATTAATTTAAATAAACCTTTCCGGTCTACGTCCCATAGTGCAACACGACGTGCGGCAGAGGGGTGAAAAGGAGAGTTGTTCTATGTGTGGGAATAGTGAATGGAAAAGTTAAAATTCCCAATTCCGAGGAATGTGATGGAACTCCGAAGCTGATTGAAGAAACAACCTGCTTTGAACGGCCATGTTTTAAATGGTTCACTACTGCATGGTCTGAGGTAATAACGCCAACCTCATCCACACACTTTCTCCTACAAGCTTCCCTCATTTCTATATTTATAAATTCCCCCATTACATCACTACTGCCGGGAGGGCTGCGGCATTCCCACCAGCAATGCAAGGGCAACACCATAGCACAGTGGTTAGCACTGTTGTTTCACAGCTCCAGAGACCCAGGATCAAATCCCGGCTTGGGTCACTGTCTGTGCGGAGTCTGCACGTTCTCCCCGTGTCTGCGTGGGTTTCCTCCGGGTGCTCCGGTTTCCTCCCACAGGTCTCAAAAAGATGTGCTTGTTTGGTTGAATTGGACATTCTGAATTCTCCCTCTGTGTACCCGAACAGGCGACTAGGGGATTTTCACAGTAATCTCATTACAGTATTAATGTAAGCGTACTTGTGACACTAATAAATATTATTATCTTCTATTGTTCCTTAATTTTACTCAGTACCCAGTCTTCATTGCACGTTCCAGGATGGGAAATGTCTGCCATTTGACAGAATTCTGACTTTCGGATAATGGAATTCCACCCATGTAATCTTTCACACCCCCCCCCCCCCCCCGCGCCGCCTCAAACCTGACCAAAGCCAGGAGGAAAGAGCCTCAACATGCAGCACCCCTGCCAGTAAGCAGGCTGAGAGCATTTTATTTATAATCTTTATTGTCACAACTAGGCTTACATTAACACTGCAATGAAGTTACTGCGAAAAGCCCCTAGTTGCCACATTCTGGCACCTGTTCGGGTACACAGAGGGAGAATTCAGAATGTCCAAATCACCTAACAGCACGTCTTTCGGGACTTGTGGGAGGAAACCGGAGCACCCGGAGGAAACCCACGCAGACACGGGGAGAACGTGCAGACTCCGCACAGACAGCGACCCAAGCTGGGAATGGAACCTGGGACCCTGATGCTGTGAAACAATAGTGCTAACCACTGTGCCGCTGTGCCACCCTAGGTACTGGGTGTCACCTCTCAGCCTCGCGACAGCCCAGACCCAGCTGTGTTACTCATCTCACCAATAGGACACGTTCTCCGGCTGGCCACTAATGGGGTTCAGCAGGCCAGGGGGTGGGGGGAAGCGGCGGAGTCCTAGTCTCCTTTGGGTTCGGCAGGTGGGAGGGAAGCGGGGTTTGTGAAAAGGATCTGTTAACTAAGTGGTGAGGAGGTGATTGGGGAGTAGGGCTCTTGAGTGAGTGTAAGGGGTGGGGATTGGCAAGAGGGGCTGCCGAGTGAGTTGGGTGGGGGGGGGGGGGAGGGGGGGAGTGTGTTATGAAGAGGGGCTGCTGAGTGGGGTGGGGGGGGTTGGTGGGAGTGTGTTACGAAGAGGGGCTGCTGAGTGAGTGAGCGAGTTGTCAGGGAGGGGTTTTGGGGGAAGAGGCTGCTGAGTGGGGGAGAGGGTTTTGAGACCAGGATTATTTGATTAGGAAATGGGGAGATGGTCATTGAAGTCTAATAATTCCACTCATTTGAAGTGGCCGAGAAGAATTTGCATTTCACTTGATTCATTAAAAATTCTATAATTACATAAATCCTTGTCACAAAAACACTTGACTGTTTTTTCTTCAGCCATTTGTATCCATGGTTCCTTATTAAAATCTTTTGTATCTTATATTAACATTGGTGCTTTGTGACTCTTCCCAATTCCCTTGTCCTTAATTACCGACTAATTAAATGTGCAGAAGTGTCTTAATATCTAATATCTTATGGAGCATTTGTTCTAATTCTTCCACTGAATTCAATCCTATATTTTTGTCACTTTTACCCAGTGCACTAAAAGCTGTGGTGTTGGAGTAAGAATGCGAGATGTGAAATGTTATCAGGGAAAGGAAATTGTGCGAGGATGTGACCCGCTCTTGAAACCTGTGGCAAAGCTTAGCTGTGATCTGCTGACCTGCCCCACCCAGCCACCAGGTAATAGTGACTGCATTCAATTCAATCTTGCTGTGACATCTGATTTCCTTCCATGTTAGTTACATCAATTCATTTAATAAGTAAGGTCATTGTAGTCCCAGGTGACCACAGGCTGCTTCCCCTTTGAGGGGGAGAGCTGACTGGTGGCGGTTTAACCTGAGGATCACCACACCTCAGGCAAAGGGCAAGGTTGACAAGGTGGGGCCTTCATGAATACCCTGAAAGATTATAGTTGGAGCAACTACAATATGGTCCCTACTTCCTTTAACACCCTGGGATGGAAACCGTCAGGTCCTGGGGATTTGTCGCTATTAATTTCCTAGTCACTGATGCTGTCCTAATGTTAATTGTATTAAGTCCTGTCTTTTTCTCAGGACTTCCCACGTGATCCCCACCATGCATAAATTTGATGGCAAGAGACAGTGAAATGCTTCTGGGCGCCGCTCCCAGCACCAGCTCAAATCCGGGCAGAGAACATAGGGGGCGATTCTCCGAGCTCCACGCCGGGCCGGAGAATCGCTGCAACCGCGCCACGACGCCGGCGCGCGATTCTCCGTGCGGAGAATCGGCGCCATTTGCGTTGGCGCAGCGCCGGCCGCTGGAATTGGCGGGGCCGCCGTTTCTCTGGCCGGATGGGCCGAGCGGCCGCGCCAATATGACAGAGTCCTGCCGGCGCCGTTCATCCCTGGTCGCTGCCGGCGGGAACTCTGTGGGAACAGTCGGGGGGGGGGCGGCCTGTGTGGGCGGGGGGGGAGGAAAGGGGGGCTCCTTCACCGGGGGCCTCCGATGGGGTCTGGCCCGCGATTGCCCCCCCCCCCCCCCCCCCCCCCGGGCCTACTTTCTGGCGCGGCCGGCCCCTGAACACCGACCCCATGTTGGGTCGGGGCCGGCGCATGTAAGACGTCCCCCGCGCATGTGCAGGTTGGCCCTATGGGGGCCAGAATCCGTCGTGCCCGGTTCGCGCCGTCGTGAAACGCGACGGCGTTCACGACGGCGCGAACACTTGGGCCCAATATTGGAGAATCGCCCCCATAGTCTCCCAAACGGAGAATCCAGCTGACTATGTATTCGAGCATCTCAACATTTTTAATTCTCTTTGTCCCTCGTACGACTCTACCCCACTCTTGTGTCCCACTTTGAAGGCTTGGATGAGATTTGATAGAGGGGTTTCAAATTGTGAGGGGTTTAGACAATAAATAAAAATAAACTTTCTAATAGTTGAAGAGTTAATAACCAAAGGGCAGAGATTAAAGATGAGCAAAAGCAGAGGCAACATGAGGTAAAGCTTTTCATGTAATGAGTGGTTAGGATTTGACATACAATCCCTGGAAGGATGATGGAATAGAATTCAATAGTACTCTTCAAAACATTCCGAATAAGTGCTTGAAGGAGAAACAAAATTCGGGGATATGGGGAAAGAACAAGGCAATGAGATTAACCTGATTTCTCTTCAAAAGAGCCAGTGCAGAAATGACCCCTTTTCTCCTGTACTGTTCTGTGAGTCCAAGTCAATACAAGTAGCACTTCTTTAGATATGCTCCCCTTATATTAATCTAGGCACGGTAGCACAGTGGTTAGCACTGTAGCTTCACAGCGCCAGGGTCCCAGGTTCGATTCCCGGCTTGGGTCACTGTCTGTGCGGAGTCTGCACGTTCTCCCGTGTCTGCGTGGGTTTCCTCCGGGTGCTCCGGTTTCCTCCCATAAGTCCTGAAAGACGTGCTGTTAGGTGAATTGGACATTCTGAATTCTCCCTCTGTGTACCAAACAGGCGCCGGAATGTGGCGACTAGGGGCTTTTCACAGTAACTTCATTGCAGTGCTAATGTAAGCCGACTTGTGACAATAATAAAGATTATTATTATACCCTGTACACACCTGCAATGCTTCCCACATGTACACCAGGAACCATCATCATTAAGTCTAGTTAGGGATTCACACCTTTATATCCAGGTGGGCATTATCGGCTGTATCCAGCCAGGTTGTTGTCATCCAACAACCTCATTGTGCCCTCTGTCTTACATTTTGTGTCTTGCTGTTATGGGACGCGGCTGGTGGAGCCAAGCTGGAGGTTCACTGAGGCACCATTGTCACACAAACGTTGGTCTCAGTGGAGCTGGTCATGATGGAAGTACTTACTTGCACACATAGAACATAGAAAATACAGCACAGAACAGGCCCTTCGGCCCACAATGTTGTGCCGAACCTTTGTCCTAGGTTAATCATAGATTATCATTGAATTTACTGTGCAGAAGGAGGCCATTCAGCCCCCTGAGTCTGCACCGGCTCTTGGAAAGAGCACCCCACCCAAACGCAACACCTCCACCCAACACCAAGGGCAATTTTGGACACTAAGGGCAATTTATCATGGCCAATCCACCTACCCTGCACATCTTTGGACTGTGGGAGGAAACCGGAGCACCCGGAGGAAACCCACGCAGACACGGGGAGGACGTGCAGACTCCGCACAGACAGTGACCCAAGCCGGAATCGAACCTGGGACCCTGGAGCTGTGAAGCAATTGTGCTATCCACAATGCTACCGTGCTGCCCTTAAGAACAAATAAATCTACACTATATCATTTTACCGTCATCCATGTACCTATCCAATAGCTGCTTGAAGGTCCCTAATGTTTCCGACTCAACTACTTCCACAGGCAGTGCATTCCATGCCCCCACTACTCTCTGGGTAAAGAACCTACCTCTGATATCCCTCCTATATCTTCCACCTTTCACCTTAAATTTATGTCCCCTTGTAATGGTGTGTTCCACCCGGGGAAAAAGTCTCTGACTGTCTACTCTATCTATTCCCCTGATCATCTTATAAACCTCTATCAAGTCACCCCTCATCCTTCTCCGTTCTAATGAGAAAAGGCCTAGCACCCTCAACCTTTCCTCGTAAGACCTACTCTCCATTCCAGGTAACATCCTGGTAAATCTTCTTTGCATCTTTTCCAAAGCTTCCACATCCTTCCTAAAATGAGGTGACCAGAACTGTACACAGTACTCCAAATGTGGCCTTACCAAAGTTTTGTACAGCTGCATCATCACCTCACGGCTCTTAAATTCAATCCCTCTGTTAATGAACGCGAGCACGCCATAGGCCTTCTTCACAGCTCTATCCACTTGAGTGGCAACTTTCAAAGATGTATGACGTAGACCCCAAGATCTCTCTGCTCCTCCACATTGCCAAGAACTCTACCGTTAACCCTGTATTCCGCATTCATATTTGTCCTTCCAAAATGGACAACCTCACACTTTTCAGGATTAAACTCCATCTGCCACTTCTCAGCCCAGCTCTGCATCCTATCTATGTCTCTTTGCAGCCGACAACAGCCCTCCTTACTATCCACAACTCCACCAATCTTCGTATCGTCTGCAAATTTACTGACCCACCCTTCAACTCCCTCATCCAAGTCATTAATGAAAATCACAAACAGCAGAGGACCCAGAACTGATCCCTGCGGTACACCACTGGTAACTGGGATCCAGGCTGAATATTTGCCATCCACCACCACTCTCTGACTTCTATCGGTTAGCCAGTTTGTTATCCAACTGCTTGGGATTTTCCTACCCCCTCCATGGCGTGTTGTGCAGTGGCGGAGGGATGCCTGTTAGTTGCCAGCGGCAGCATCATCTGGTGCCACCATTGTCAACAGTGTTTCCCTTTGATCACACCCCTTGCCCCCGGGCAGCCCCTGATGGAAGTGCGCTGTCAGCAGATCCATGAGACCCCACCGGCATTGATAGCCAGAAAATGCCACTCATTGTCTGCCAATGGTGAGGTGGCTTCATTCCTGCTGTCTTCACCAGTATAGAAGCTTCACTGATGAAGCAGTATTTGTTCAGGGATGGAGGCGATATCGCTAAGTTCTTATTCATTGCCCATTCCTAGTTGCCCCAAGAAGCTGATGCATTGCAGTCCTGGTACTGACGGAGCTCCTACAAATGTCGAAAAACTAAGGTTCTTGACCCAGGGACAATGAAAGTGCGACAATCATGTCCCAGTCAGGTTGATGGGGAACTTGTCGATGATGGCATTCTGATGACATTGCTGTTCTTTTCACGCTCAGGGTTAGAAATCACAGGAGGGAGATGCTGTCAAAAAGAGTTGTTGCCTCGTATACATCACGAAGAATTGATGGAAATTTGTACTGATGATCTTCCTCTTGTTTCTTTTCCATTGAGATTGTATTCGATTGAGAATCTGTGTCGTTTATCTACACTGGTTTATGCATCCTAGACTTTGAAGAGGCCTCTCAATTTGCTTCTTCAGAGTGGTGATCAGATTTCAACATGTTAACCTGTGCATTTTTAAACTGTTATTTTTACTGTACATAAGGAGAGTTGACAACTTCTTGAGTCACTGACAATCCCTATTATTGTTCCACAGACGACAGTTGTCAAGATCAACTTGGGACTAACTGTGTTCTGGCAATAACGGTCAATCTGTGCTCCCACTGGTATTATAGCAAAGCTTGCTGCAGGTCCTGTAGAACTGCTAATTCATAGTACAGACTGTCTGAATCGCTGCACATCCCAACATGTGAACAAAAGAATGATGTGTGTCAGATGGAATTAGTTTTGCTGCAAGAATAGAGTGGCTTCTTCCCTCAGGAGCCTCTGTCTTATTGCTACCCTGTTGTGCTGGATGAAGAACAATTATGCTGTGAAGCTGTCCGATTCACTGGGCCCGCAGGAGCTGTGAGCCCAGTGCATGCTGTCATAATAGAATTCTGTCCATCAGCATATGGCAGACACATTGTACCCTATTCCAAATATGCAGTTATAAATTATTCTAGTACCGTGCCCACAAATAATGCTACTGAACATGGAGACATGATTGTGTGAACCATGATTATTAACTCCGCAAACTATCATGCAAGACTATTTATCACAGTTATAACTCTATTAATTTATTGTAATTCTGCATTACTTGCTAAATGTTAGATTAGGTAATAGTTCAATCTTGGTGTGTTGATACAATATTTCTATTTTTATTACACTAATCGCAAATACTTTTTAACTTGTAATGGAGAACCAGGGAGAATGGCTCCGAATAAGATGATCATGATGCCAAGTATACTCCAGAACTCTTTGCTCAGTGCGTTGCTTCAACTTCAATTAGTCCAGTCGTTCTGAATTAATCATTTCCTTGTTATCTGTCACTTTATTATGGGATTCCTCGCGCCCCCCCCCCCCCCCCCATTTGGCAGCTTTTATTGGCACTGGTAAGGACCCGGGTAGCTGGCCTGCACGTGGTGCTCCACTCTTTGTCAGGTCCAGTATGGGGGTGGGCAGTTCAAACTCTCCACCTCCTGCACTTTTGGGGGAGTCAGGCCCCTTCTCTAAGTCAGTGTAGATCATACCCTCTGAGAGGAGTTGTGAATGACAAGGGAATCCTAGCCCTGATACAGCAGCCATTTAACATTTCCATTGAAATACGTTGTCATTCTTACTTTCTCATAAACCAGTAAATTAATAACATCTATTCATAATATCAATGTCAGAAGCTTTTCTCCACTTCAAACCTTTTACTCTTGTGTAAATGAACAAGGCAGTGAAAAGACTTCAAAAAACAAGTTTATACAAGATGGTAGAGCTGTCAATCAAACATAGCTTTTCCTCATCTCTACAACTGCATAAGAATTGCTTACTGAGTTCTAAGTAGATTAGCCATTCTACCAATGTTTTGGCCTCATCTGCCAGGCATTCATAATGAGATCAACTGTCTGGCTGAACTCCAAGAAGCAGTCATACAGACTCAAAACATTGGGTAGAATCTCCCCTTTGGGACTAAGTTCCATGACTGGGACAGGGAATGTTTCCCGTTGTGGAGGCTGAAGGGAAACCACGTCATATCTTCTGGCAGAAATCTGGGTGGGAGGGTGAGCTGTGAGGAGGATACAGAGATCCTTCAGTGTGATTTAAACAAGCTGAGTGAGTGGGCAAATGCATGGCAAATGCAGTATAATGTGGATAAATGTGAGGTTATCCACTTTGCTAGCAAAAACAGGAAAGCGGATTATTATCTGAGTGGCTATAAATTGAGAAAGGGGAATATGCAACAAAACTTGGGTGTCCTCGTTCACCAGTTGCTGAAAGTAAGCATGCAGGTCCAGCAGGCAGTGAAGGTGTTAAATGTTATGTCGGCCTTCATAGTGAGGATTCAAATACAGAAGCATGTCTTGCTGCAATTATACAGGGCCTTGGTGAGGCCACACCTGGAATATTGTGTTCTGTTTTGGTCTCTTTATCTGAGGAAGGGTGTTCTTGCTCTGGAGGGAGTGCAGTGAAGGTTTACCAGACTGATTCCTGGGATGGTGGGACTGAAATATGAGGAGAGGTTGAGTTGGTTAGGATTATATTCGCTGGAGTTTAGAAGAAAGAGGTGGGATCTCATAGAAACCTATAGAATTCTGACAGGACTGGACAGGGTAGATGCTAGAAGGATGTTCCTGATGGCGAGGGTGTCCAGCACTGGGGGCCAGAGTATAAAGATATGGGGTAAACCTTTTAGGACTGAGATTGGGAAAAGTTTCTTCACCCAGAGAGTGGTGAATCTGAAGCAGATGAGGCCAAAACATTGTTTTCAAAAAGGAGTTAGATATAGCTCTTGGAGCGAAAGGAATCAAAGACGATGGGGAAGGAAGGTGGGAGCTGGTTACTGAGTTGGATGATCAGCTATGGTATTGAATGGTGGAGCAGGCTCGTTGGGCCGCCTCCTATTTTCTATGTTTCTATCCTGCCCCCACCTCCCTGGAACAAAAATATGGCGGGTCTCCTTAATGAAGACTGGTTTGAGGTGTTGGCAACTTTCCTCACTCCCAATATGTGCCTCCCTCGTGATAATCCTGCCCTTAGTCTCTGGGCTGCTTCCTGAGCTGTCACTTGTTGGGCTCATCCAGTGCCACTGGCGCCTCAGCAATGCCTGAATGCAGCTCAATCCAGTGGCCGTGTGTTTGGCATCACTTCACCTTTTCGCTACTCCTGAAAAGTGCTGATACTGCACTTACTGGTAGTGGGTGCCTGGAACTCACTACCGGAGGAGGTAGTGGAAGCAGGGACGATAGGGACATTTAAGGGGCATCTTGACAAATATATGAATAGGATGGGAATAGAAGGATACGGACCCAGGAAGTGTAGAAGATTGTAGTTTAGTCGGGCAGTATGGTCGGCACGGGCTTGGAGGGCCGAAGGGCCTGTTCCTGTGCTGTACATTTCTTTGTTCTTTGTTCTTTGTTTGCCCAAAATATTCTCAACTCTGAAATTCCAGAACTTTCCATCGAAGAAATGGTAGGGTGCACAATGGGTGGAAAATCAGTTCATTCAACATTAGTAATCAAATTTGGTTCCTATGACTTTCTGTGTTCAAATGTTCTAAAGACAATAACCAGCTTTGTACAGGTTAACTGGAAAAGATTGAAGACCTGGTTTAACAGTCACTCACTCTCCTCATACGGTTTAAATGGGACGCTTTGCAACAAATGCAGAAAAATGTGGAAGATGGGGATGTGAACAGTTGGCGATAGTGACAGTAAAGATCTTCATAAGTAAAAGATTAAGAACAAATTGAGCTAAAATTTGAGAATTCCTATCATGCTTCAGTGGTCTGTACTGAGCTGAGTTTCCATTTCTGGAGTAAAGTGTTCTCCAGCCCCTCCATCCTCCCCACGTGAAGATACCTCCCATCCACTAATCCCCCCACTCATTACCTGAAAATAAACATCTGCCTTTACACTGCTGATAACTCCGTCAGCACCAACCAGCTCTCTCCCAGTAATAACAGGCTACCTGCCAGAGTTAATTGTTCTTGCCACATCTGTATCTGCAGCCCTGGATGTACCAGCTGCCAATTATGCTGCTCAAGCATAATGGCACTTCTCACATTATTACCCAAAGGATCCAGGTCCAATGTTTAAAGTTTTTGGTTTTGTTGAATAATAACAGTGACTCGAGTTTTCTCCAAGTAACATATTGAATTTTTTTGAAGAGAAAATAATGTTCTATCAGCCTGTTCAATTATGTCAGAAAATTCAGGTTTAATGCTGCAAATATGCTTTAATATAATATTTAATAACATGTAACTTTGAATTTTATAATTCCATTATTGTTAATGGTAGATTGGTTGCCTTTCCCAGTTGCATTTTATGGTTTCAGATATGTTCAGTAAAATTCTTACATTTCATCCAGTCCTGGCCTCATGGAGTTCGGGAAACCCAGAAGCAGTACATTGGAACAATCTGTGTAATAAACAGTTTGCCCATCTGACTGAATTTGTCAGTTCATTTTAAGCAAAATAACATCTAATTTCAATACAGAGACTAGTATCAGTAATGTTTATCACTTAATGATATTCAAAAACAGAGACAGAATCACAAAAACGTTTGTCTGTCCTGGACATGGGCCTGAGGGAGAGTTTCTGAATCTTTCCAGGAAACAGAATTAGGCTATTAATTGACGTGTGAATCCCATTAAATAGAACCATGTTGTACTTACCTGCACACATATTGGATGGAAAGCAAGTTCAAAGTCATCACAAACATCTAAATCAACAATAGATAGCTCTTCCTCTCCACTTCATCATTGACAGCTCAACTGATCCTAAGAAAAACTCCTGTAGCTCAACATAAGGGCGGTACGGTAGCCCTGAACATGGTGGCCCTCGGCCCTGAATGTGGTGACCCTCGGCCCTGAACGTGGTGACCCTCGGCCCTGAACGTGGTGACCCTCGGCCCTGAACGTGGTGACCCTCGGCCCTGAACGTGGTGACCCTTGGCCCTGAACGTGGTGACCCTCGGCCCTGAACGTGGTGACCCTTGGCCCTGAATGTGGTGACCCTCGGCCCTGAAAGTGGTGACCCTCGGCCCTGAAAGTGGTGACCCTCGGCCCTGAAACTGGTGACCCTCGGCCCTGAAAGTGGTGACCCTCGGCCCTGAAACTGGTGACCCTCGGCCCTGAAACTGGTGACCCTCGGCCCTGAAAGTGGTGACCCTCGGCCCTTAAAGTGGTGACCCTCGGCCCTGAAACTGCTGACCCTCGGCCCTTATAGTGGTGACCCTCGGCCCTGAAACTGGTGACCCTCGGCCCTGAAACTGGTGACCCTCGGCCCTGAAACTGGTGACCCTCGGCCCTTAAAGTGGTGACCTTTGGCCCTGAACATGGTGACCTTCGGCCCTGAATGTGGTGGCCCTCGGCCCTGAACGTGGTGACCCTCGGCCCTGAACGTGGTGACCCTCGGCCCTGAACGTGGTGACCCTCGGCCCTGAACGTGGTGACCTTCGGCCCTGAATGTGGTGACCCTTGGCCCTGAACGTGGTGACCCTCGGCCCTGAACGGGGTGACCCTCGGCCCTGAACATGGTGACCCTCGGCCTGAATGTGGTGACCTTCGGCCTTGAACGTGGTGACCCTCGGCCCTGAATGTGGTGACCCTCGGCCCTGAATGTGGTGACCCTCGGCCCTGAACGTGGTGACCCTTGGTCCTGAACGTGGTGACCTTCGGTCCTGAACGTGGTGACCCTCGGCCCTGAACGTGGTGACCTTCGGCCCTGAACGTGGTGACCCTCGGCCCTGAATGTGGTGACCCTCGGCCCTGAACGTGGTGACCTTCGGCCCTGAACGTGGTGACCTTCGGCCCTGAACGCGGTGACCCTCGGCCTTGAGTGTTTTTTTGGGATGAAGGGGATAGGTTAAACAGGTTGGGCTGAGACCCATTGGAGGTTAAAAGAATGAGAGGTGACTGAGGGAACTGAATAGTGTGAATTCTGGGAGGATGTCCCTCTTTGTGAGGGAGCGAGGAGCAGCAACGGAGGCCAGGTTATTGAATATATTCAAAGTTGATTTTTGATTAACAAGGGTTATGGGGAGGCAGAATGGTCCACAATCTTATTGAATCTCAACAGGCTGAATGACTCACTCCTGATCCTAATTCTTGTGACAATGTGTGACCCCCTTGGAGACTGCACCCAGGTGTATGTTTGTGTGCTGCATGAGGCTGTGACAGTGCGTCTTCAACCCTTTTTCGAGTTCTGTGCCCTCTTCCAAAGCAGAGAGTTTTAAGCTTGGGAAGTGGATTATGTGGAGAGATTATAGGAATTAGAGCAAGAATCGGCCATTAAACCCAACTGGCTATTCTGACTGTGGCATTAACTCCACACTCCTGTCTGCTCCATAACCCTCCCCTGACTCCCTTGTAGAGCAAAACCACAATACCCAGCCTTGAATATATTCAATGACCCACAGAGAGGAAAGATTCTTCATATCCACCTGAAATGCGAGACCCCTAATGTGCCCTCTAATTGCAGATTTTCCCAAAAAGGTGAACATCCTTTCAGTATGCACCCTGTCAAGTCCCCCTCAGAATTTTATATGTTTCAACAAGATTACCTCCAATTCTTCTAAACACCAATGAGTTTCGGCCCAATCTACTCAATTTCCCTCAACCCCATTCATCTCCAGAATCAATCGAGGGAACCTTTTCTGAACTGCTTCTAATGCAAGTATATCCCACTTTAAGGAAGAAGATGTGGCCTCAACAATATCCTTTTCAATTGTACCAAGAATTTCCCTACTTTTATAAACCCTGCAAGCTATGTTTTTGTGATTCATATACAGTTCACAGGTGTCCCTCTACTGCAGCAATGTGCAATCTCTCTCCATCTGAATAATGGTCTTCTTTCTATTGCACGGTAACACAGTGGTTAGCACAGTTGTTTCACAGCTCCAGGGTCCCAGGTTCGATTCCTGGCTTCGGTCACTGTCTGTGCAGAGTCAGCACGTTCTCCCCATGTCTGCGTGGGTTTCCTCCGGGTGCTCCGGTTTCCTCCCACAGTCCAAAGATGTGCAGGTTAGGTGGATTGACCATGATAAATTGCCCTTACTGTCCAAAAAAAGGTTAGTTGGGGTTACGGGGATAGGGTGGAGGTGTGAGCTTAGGTAGGGTGCTCTTTCCAAGGGTTGGTGCAGACTCGATGGGCAGAATGGCCTCCTTCTGCACTGTAAATTCTATGATTCTAAGTGGTCAATCTCACATTTTCTCACATTTATACTCAAACTTGTTTTTTTTGCCCAATGTGTTAACCTATCCACATCCTTTCACAGATTCTTTACATCTTACTTCATCAGTAAATTCAACCATTCAGGTGGTTCCTTCATCCACGTCGTTAGTTTGCAAATATTTGAGGCCCCGACACTGATCCCTGTGGCACCCAATCCAACCTAAAAATGATCCATTTATCCCAGCTCTCCATTTCCTTTTAGTCAACCCTCTGTCCAAGCTAATATATCCCCATGGGATGTAGATGTGATGCCGGTGAGCTGCTTGCACTGGTTTTGTGGATTTCCCAGTCATCAGTTTCAGATTTCGGGCTATATAAGTAAAAATAAATTTTGAACAATTTTTATTGTCCATCCCTAATTGCCCTTGAGGGAGCAGTTAAGAGTCAACCCCATTGCTGTGGGTCTGGAGTCACAAGTAGGCCAGTCCAGGTAAGGACGACATATTTCCTTCCCTAAAGGACATTAGTGAACCAGATGGGTTTTTACAACAATCGACAATAATTTCATGGTCATCATTAGACTTTTAATTCCAGATTTATTTTTGTTTAATTTAAATTTCACCATCTGCAGTAGTGGGATTTCAACCTGGGTTCCAGTGTATGACTCTGGGTCTCTGGTTTACTCGTCCAGTGACAATACCACTGCACCATCGCCTCACCACGTGGGGACATTTCAAAATGTTCCACTGGTTCCCCGACCCAACTTTCTACATCCTCAGAAAACTCCTGTAAATTTGTCAAAAACTATTTCCCTTTCACAAAACTATGTTGTTTCTGCCTGATCACATTATTATTTTCTAAATGTCCTACAACTTCCTCAATAACAGATTCTAGCATTTTCCAAATGGCAGAAGGATGGAATTACAACATGTGGAGATTGAATGTGAGGGATGATTGTAAAATGACAATAAGATGAGGGTGTGTTTGAGTGTTTTTCAGATAGAAATGTATAATGCCTCAAGAAATAAATGAGCTGAGCTGTCAGGTGTGTTTGGATTGACGTGTGGTGTTCATGGGGAATACTGGGGGGTTCAGAGTGGGGGTCGTCATTTGAATGCAGGATCCACTCACCATTTCTGCCCTGATTGGGTCATTGGACCTCTTGCAGCACTGAATCCAGCTGTGAGGAATCATCACCCATCTGACTTCCTCTGGCCATTACCACATCTGTTTGATTTGAGAAGCTGATCATTCTATCTGTCGGGAACATTAATCTGTGGAGCCTTCAGCCTTTGATGGGATTTCCAAAGAAAAGTCCACAAACTGGGTGGAGGAAAGTAGCCTTCCCATGTTGCACTTCTCTTCTTGTGCTGTTCTCCATCTGATCCATGCCAGTGCCCCTTTATATAGAAACACCTCCATTGGCAAGTGCGGGTCATCACCAAGTCAGTAGTCTGTGATTATTTGGGAGAGCTGGATGCCAATGACGAGGCTGAGTTAAGGTCATAGTAAAAGTAAAGTCCACATAATTCCCAACCCAGTGGTTCAGAACCTTTAAGATTCTGCCTTGTGCAGATGATATCCTGGGGAAGCATATAGCTTCGAATGGAAAGTTCCCAAGGATGGAAAGAGACCCCAGTGATAATGGTGCCAAGAAATCTCTGGCTACAACTGGATAGGTGAGAGTAAATGGAGGAGAAGATGTTGGTGTGGCTAGTCATAGCAAGGGCTGCAAACCAATCGGTAGAGAATGAGGAGGAGGAACACTTTAACTTTGTGACTCCGGTAAGGACAATTTTACTCCTGTGGCTAGGACAGAAACCTGATCGGATGGATTCAACAAGGACTTGTGCAAAAGACGGAGAAGAATTTGGGAGGTGAGAACATATTTGAGGATTTTAGAAAGGAAAGGCATATTGGAGATGGGGCCTCATTTGCAAATCACAGGCCAAAGGATTTCAGGGCTGGGGTGATAAAGGCAAATCTGAAGGGAAGGAGGGATATTGCCCAGAGAGGGAACCATCACATATATCAGCAAACTGGGGATCAGGAGGGGAGTTGTGTAGTTTTGTTGGAAGAGGGTTGACCAGAAGAGGCATTGGATCTTTGGGCAAGTTCAGCTCAGAGGGCATGAGGAGAGATAGGAGAGAAACTGGCGAAAAGTGAATTGAAGGCAAGGGCAGGGTGGAATTTTCAGGGAAAGTGATTCGGTAAACCAGAGAATGGGAAGAGCAAAGACGATTCATTGGATGATCTCAATCTTAGTGTCAAAGAGGTCGTCAGCTGCTCGCACGAGTTTTGTGTAATTCTGAATCATCAGTTTCAGATTTCAGTCTAAATAAGTAAAAATAAATTTGAACAGTTTTTGGGGGTTCCCCGAATTTCTGCCTCATTCCCAATTTCCTGAATTCTCTTAATTTCACCCAAGTCCCAAAATAAGAAAACAAAACTGTGAATCCAAGGTTGATGGAGACGATAGAGTGCTGAACTGCAATTTATTTTTGATGCACAAGGTTTTCTGGTTTATTCATCTGTCTTGAGCAATAATGACCAATCCAAGAAAAATCTCTGAAAACCGAGGCCCTAAACAATGTAGAGAATTAACCAACACCCTGGATTACATCGTGAAGCAGCCATTAACTCCTGTCACACATCGAAAACACACATTAACATGAGCCACTGCCATACTTACTAAAAATTCACTTTACGATTTATCAGGTCGCTCATTTAATAACTTCCACTTAATAAGAACGTAAGAATAGGAGAAAAGCAAACTAAATCTCTCAAATCAGACCGAGTTTATCCAAAGATTTCATTAATGCTGTATTAATAAGACTTTTGTATAAATTATATTTTGTTGTTTATATTCAGTGGCCTGAATCGATTCTGCTTCGATCATTTGGGATTGCGAGAACTTTAATGAGCGTTGGGGAGTTGCTTTCAATGATTCCATCCCTTTCCCAAGAAATATGTAAACTAGTGGCTTTGTTCATATTAAAACTGCTGTTATATAAACCCTCGAGTAATAAACATGTTCACACATCAGTGCTGATGCTTCGACTTCTGCTGAAAGCATCTCTTGTGAGCTTGGCCCTGCTGATGGGCAGGTCCTGGGGAATTGTCAACATTTCCAACTCCTCTTCACTCACAGTATTAAAGCTCACACTCTCACCTCCATTCTGAATCTCTGCAATCTGATGGCTATGGAAGTGTGGCTTGCATTGAGAACAGAGAGCTCGAGGATGACAATGATCCTGGGGGTAGGCTATAGAACTGAAATTCAGTCCATTCCCGGCGCTGTGATTGTAGTAAGCAGCCGGAAGACGTGAGTGCACCGCAAAATCCGGTTCTTCCTCATCTCCATCCCATTCCTCCCTCTTGCAGCAATAATACTGTAAAGAAAAAATAAGAATTGCAATTAATCATACAACAATTTTCACTATCAAACAACATCCCAGAGTGCTTCAGAGCCAGTCAAGTACTTTGGAAGTCAGTGTAATAATGGTGCTGCCAATTTCTGCATAGCAGAAAGAAATATGGCACAGGGGTCTCCTGAAACTGATGCACCAGGTTGTGGGCAGTGCTGTGGAATTACCGTGGAGTTACACACTTAGACAATAGAAAAATCCTCCCTGGCCCAGTGGACCGGCTCCATTCAGTCCCACCCCGCCAGTTGCTGTTGCCTCACAGAATTGTTTCATAAGGTAAAAGGAGTGAATATGTTCACAGTATATGATTTACAAACAGCATTAACAAAATTATGCAAAGAAATGGAATTAGGCCCCAGAATGACCTCATCAATGTTTCTCTTGACAGCTCCACTCTGATTGGTCAGTTTCATGGTCCAATATCCACTATTGGATGGGAAGAAATATCCTTCAGCTAAATGTCAGGGGTCCTTGGGGGCCATTGTGTCCAGTCCCTTCTGCAGACCCCCTTCCCCAGTCTCACACCCACTTCCCCAGCCCCAGACCCCCTTCCCCAGCCTCAGACCCCCTTCCCCAGCCTCAGACCCACTTCCCCTTCCCCAGCCCCAGACCCCCTTCCCCAGCCTCAGACCCACTTCCCCTTCCCCAGCCCCAGCCCCCCTTCCCCAGCCTCAGACCCTCTTCCCCTTCCCTTGCCCCAGCCCCAGCCTCAGACCCCGTTCCCGAGCCCCAGTCACAGACCCACTTCCCCTTCCCCAGCCCCAGACTCCCTTCCCCAGCTCGAGACCCCCTTCCCCAGCCCCAGACTCACTTCCCCAGCCTCAGACCCCCTTCCCCAGCCCCAGCCCCAGACCCCCTTCCCCAGCCTCAGACCCACTTCCCCAGCCTCAGACCCCCTTCCCCAGCCAAAGCCTCAGACCCATTCCCCAGCCTCAGACCCCCTTCCCCAGCCCCAGACCCCCTTCCCCAGCCTCAGACACCCTTCCCCAGCCTCAGACACCCTTCCCCAGCCAAAGCCTCAGACCCATTCCCCAGCCTCAGACCCCCTTCCCCAGCCCCAGACCCCCTTCCCCAGCCTCAGACACCCTTCCCCAGCCAAAGCCTCAGACCCATTCCCCAGCCCCAGACCCCCTTCCCCAGCCTCAGACCCCCTTCCCCAGCCCCAGCCCCCCTTCCCCAGCCAAAGCCTCAGACCCATTCCCCAGCCTCAGACCCCCTTCCCCAGCCTCAGACCCCCTTCCCCAGCCCCAGACCCCCTTCCCCAGCTTCAGACCCCCTTCCCCAGCTTCAGACCCCCTTCCCCAGCTTCAGACCCCCTTCCCCAGCCTCAGACTCCCTTCCCGAGCCCCAGTCTCAGACCCCCTTCCCCAGCCAAAGCCTCAGACCCCCTTCCCCAGCCCCAGACCACCTTCCCCAGCCCCAGAACCAGCCCCCCTTCCCCAGCCTGAGACCCCCTTCCTCAGCTTCAGACCCCATTCCCTAGCCTCAGACCCCCTTCCCCAGCCCCAGCCTCAGACCCACTTCCCCAGCCTCAGACCCCCTTACCCAGCCTCAGACTTCCCCAGCCTCAGACCCCCTTCCCCAGCCTCAGACCCCCTTCCCCAGCCCCAGCCTCAGACCCCCTCCCCCAGCCCCATCCTCAGACCCCCTTCCCCATCCTCAGACTTCCCCAGCCCCAGACCCCCTTCCCCAGCCTCAGACCCCCTTCCCCAGCCTCAGACCCCCTTCCCCAGCCTCAGACCCCCTCCCCCAGCCCCATCCTCAGACTCCCTTCCCCAGCCTCAGACCCCCTTCCCCAGCCTCAGACCCCCTCCCCCAGCCCCATCCTCAGACCCCCTTCCCCATCCTCAGACCCCCTTCCCCAGCCTCAGACCCCCTTCCCCAGCCTCAGACCCCCTTCCCCAGCTTCAGACCCCCTTCCCCAGCCTCAGACCCCCTTTCCCAGCCTCAGACCCCTTCCCCAACCCCAGACCCCCTTCCCCAGCCTGAGACCCCCTTCCCCAGCCTCAGACCCCCTTCCCCAGCCCCAGCCTCAGACCCCCTCCCCCAGCCCCATCCTCAGACCCCCTTCCCCATCCTCAGACCCCCTTCCCCAGCCTTAGACCCCCTTCCCCAGCCTCAGACTACCCCAGCCTCAGACCCCCTTCCCCAGCCTCAGACCCCCTTCCCCAGCCTCAGACCCACTTCCCCTTCCCCAGCCCCAGACCCCCTTCCCCAGCCTCAGATCCCTTCCCCAGCCCCAGCCCCAGACCCCCTTCCCCAGCCTCAGACCCCCCTTCCCCAGCCCCAGCCTCAGACCCCCTTCCCCACCCCCTCCAGGCCAACATGTTGTGCCAACCATTTATCCTAATCTAAGATCAACCTAACCTACACCCCTTCAATTTACTGCTGTCCATGTGCCTGTCCCAGAGTCGCTTAAATGTCCCGAATGACTCTGACTCCACCACCACTGCTGGCAGTGTATTCCACACACCCACCACTCTCTGTGTAAAGAACCGACCTCTGACATCTCCCCTATACCTTCCTCCAATCACCTTAACATTATGTCCCCTCGTGACAGCCATTTCCGCCCTGGGGAAAAGTCTCTGGCTAGCCACTCTATCCATGTCTCTCATCACCTTGTACACCTCTATCAAGTCACCTCTCTGCCTTCTTCGCTCCAGTGAGAAAAGCCCTAGCTCCTTCAATCTTTCTTCATCAGACATGCCCTCCAGTCCAGGCAGCATCCTGGTAAATCTCCTCTGTACCCTCTCCAAAGCATCCACATCCTTCCTATAATGAGGTGACCAGAACTGGACACAATATTCCAAGTGTGGTCTAACTAGGGTTTTATAAAGCTGCAGCAAAACCTCGCGGCTCTTAAACTCAATCCCCCTGTTAATGAAAGCCAACACACATACGCCTTCTTAACAACCCTATCAACCTGGGTGGCAACTTTGAGGGATCTATGTACGTGGACCCCAAGATCTTTGTACTAAATTTTGTACTAGTCTACTAGATGTAGACTAGTACAAAAGGTGAAGTCACACGGGATCAGGGGTGAGCTGGCAAGGTGGATACAGAACTGGCTAGGCCATAGAAGGCAGAGAGTAGCAATGGAAGGATGCTTTTCTAATTGGAGGGCTGTGACCAGTGGTGTTCCACAGGGATCAGTGCTGGGACCTTTGCTCTTTGTAGTATATATAAATGATTTGGAGGAAAATGTAACTGGTCTGATTAGTAAGTTTGCAGACGACACAAAGGTTGGTGGAATTGCGGATAGCGATGAGGACTGTCGGAGGATACAGCAGGATTTAGATTGTTTGGAGACTTGGGCGGAGAGATGGCAGATGAAGTTTAATCCGGACAAATGTGAGGTAATGCATTTTGGAAGGTCTAATGCAGGTAGGGAATATACAGTGAATGGTAGAACCCTCAAGAGTATTGAAAGTCAAAGAGATCTAGGAGTACAGGTCCACAGGTCATTGAAAGGGGCAACACAGGTGGAGAAGGTAGTCAAGAAGGCATACGGCATGCTTGCCTTCATTGGCCGGGGCATTGAGTATAAGAATTGGCAAGTCATGTTGCAGCTGTATAGAACCTTAGTTAGGCCACACTTGGAGTATAGTGTTCAATTCTGGTAGCCACACTACCAGAAGGATGTGGGGGCTTTAGAGAGGGTGCAGAAGAGATTTACCAGAATGTTGCCTGGTATGGAGGGCATTAGCTATGAGGAGCGGTTGAACAAACTCGGTTTGTTCTCACTGGAACGAAGGAGGTTGAGGGGAGACCTGATAGAGGTATACAAAATTATGAGGGGCATAGACAGAGTGGATAGTCAGAGGCTTTTCCCCAGGGTAGAGGGGTCAATTACTAGGGGGCATAGGTTTAAGGTGAGAGGGGCAAGGTTTAGAGTAGATGTACGGGGCAAGTTTTTTACGCAGAGGGTAGTGGGTGCCTGGAACTCGCTGCCGGAGGAGGTGGTGGAAGCAGGGACGATAGGGACATTTAAGGGGCATCTTGACAAATATATGAATAGGATGGGAATAGAGGGATACGGACCCAGGAAGTGTAGAAGATTGTAGTTTAGTCGGGCAGCATGGTCGGCACGGGCTTGGAGGGCCAAAGGGCCTGTTCCTGTGCTGTACATTTCTTTGTTCTTTGTTATCTCTCTGTTCCTCCACACTTCCAAGAATCCTGCCTTTAACCCTGTATTCAGCATTCAAATTCGACCTTCCAAAATGAATCACTTCACATTTATCAAGGTTGAACTCCATCTGCCACTTCTCAGCCCAGCTCTGCATCCTGTCAATGTCCTGTTGTAACCTGCAACAACCCTCAACACTATCTACAACTCCACCAACCTTTGTGTCATCGGCAAACTTACTAACCCACCCTTCCACTTCCTCATCCAAGTCATTTATAAAAACCACAAAGAGCAGATGTCCCAGTACAGATCCTTGCGGGACATCACTGATCACTGACCTCCAAGTGGAATACTTTCCATCCACTACCACTCGCCGTCCTCTTTCGGCCAGTCAATTCTGTATCCAGACATCCAAATTTCCCTGTATCCCATGCCCCCTAACTTTCTGAATGAGCCTACCATGGGGAACCTCATCAAATGTGTTACTGAAATCCATATTCACCACATCCACTGCCCGACCTTCATCAATGTGTCTCATCACATCCTCAAAGAATTCAATGAGGCTTGTGAGGCATGACCTGCCCCTCACAAAGCTATGCTGACTATCTTTAATCAAACTATGTTTTTCTAAATAATCATAAATCCTGGGCGGGATTCTCCACTCCCGCGCCGAAGTGCCCACGCCGTCGTGAACGCCGTCGAGGTTCACGACGGCGCGAAACGGCCCCTATCCCGGCCGATTCAAGGCCCGATAATGGGCTAGGAGCGGGCCCGCGTCATCTACACGTGCCAGGCCTTGTCGCCGCGTAAAGGTGCGCTGCATAGATGACGCGGCCGGCGCCGCATAACTGGCGTCATCCGCGCATGCGTGGTTGCCGTCCTCTCTAAGTCCGCCCCGCAAGAAGATGACGGACGGATCTTGCGGAGCCGCGGAAGGAAGGAGGTCCTCCTTCAGAGAGGACGGCCCGACGATCGGTGGCCACCGATCGCGGGCCATCCCACATTTGAGGTACCCCCCCGGTGCAGGACCCCCCCCCCCCCGCCCGCCCCCCACCGCAGGCCGCCCCCCCCCAGCGTTCCCGCGCTGTTCCCGACGGCAGATACCAGGTGTGGACGGCGCCGGGGGCAACCCGCCGTTTTGGCCTGGCCGCTCGGCCCACCCGGGCCTGATAATAGCAGCGGTGCCGGAGAATCACCATTTTGGGTGTCTCCGGCGATTCTCCGGCCTGCGGCCCGCGGAACCCGACGGGGCCGTTCCCGCCGCTTGGGAGAATCACGGGGGGGCGTCGAACCGGCGTCCCGGGAAATGTTGGTGGCACAGGCAATTCTCCCAACCGGCGCGGGAGTGGAGAATCTCGCCCCCTATCTCTCAGGTGTAGAGCTGGGTGTATGGATAGCTCAAGGTGTAGAGCAGGGTGTATAGATTACTCTTGGTGTAGAGCTGGATCTAGGATAGCTCACGGTGTAGAGGAGGGTGTATGGATAGCTCACGGTGGAGCAGAGCTGGGTGTATGGATAGCTGACGGTATAGATCTGGGTCTAGGATAGCTCTCGGTGTAGAGCTGGCTGTATGGATAGTTCACGGTGTAGAGCTGGGTGTATGGACAGCTCACGGTGTAGAGATGGGTCTAGGATAGCTCACGGTGTAGATCTGGGTGTATGGATAGCTCAAGGTGTAGAGCTGGGTCTAGGATAGCTCACGGTGTAGAGCTGGGTGTATAGATAGCTCACGGTGTAGAGCTGCGTGTTTGGATAGCTCATGCAGGAGAGCTGTGTGTATGGATAGCTCACGGTGTAGAGCTGGGTGTATGGATAACTCACGGTGTAGAGCTGGGTGTATGGATAGTTCACCGTGTAGAGCTGGGTGTATGGATAGCTCACGGTATAGAGCTGGGTCTAGGATAGCTCACGGTGTAGAGCTGGCTGTCTGGATAGGTCACGGTGTAGAGCTGGGTCTAGGATAGCTCACACTGTAGAGCTGGATCTAGGATAGCTCACGGTGTCGAGCTGGGTCTAGGATAGCTCACGGTGTAGAGCTGGGTCTAGGATAGCTCACGGTGTAGAGCTGGGTCTAGGATAGCTCACGGTGTAGAGCTGGGTGGATGGATAGCTCACGATGTAGAGCTGGGTGTATGGATAGCTCACGGTGTAGGGCTGGGTGCATGGATAGCTCATGGTGTAGAGCTGGGTGTATGGATAGCTCACGGTGTAGAGCTGGGTGTTTGGATAGCTCATGGTGTAGAGCTGTGTGTATGGATAGTTCACGTTGTAGAGCTGGGTGTATGGATAATTCACGGTGTAGAGCTGGGTCTAGGATAGTTCACGGTGTAGAGCTGGGTCTAGGATAGCTCACGGTGTAGAGCTGGGTGTATGGATAGGTCACGGTGTAGAGCTGGGTGTATGGTTAGTTCACGGTGTAGAGCTGGGTCGAGGATAGCTCACGGTGTAGAGCTGGGTGTATGGATAGGTCACGGTGTCGTGATGGGTCTCGGATAGCACACGGTGTAGATCTGGGTGTATGGATAGCTCACGATGTAGAGCTGGGTCTAGGATAGCTCAGTGTGGAGCTGGGTCTAGGGTAGCTCACGGTGTAGAGCTGGGTCTCTGGATGGCTCACGGTGTAGAGCTGGGTGTATGGATAGCTCATGGTGTAGAACTGGGTCTAGGATAGCTCACGGTGTGGAGCTGGGTCTTTGATAGCTCAAGGTGTAGAGCTGGGTGGATGGATAGCTCAAGGTGTAGAGCAGGGTGTATAGATTACTCTTGGTGTAGAGCTGGATCTAGGATAGCTCACGGTGTAGAGCTGGGTGTATGGATAGTTCAAGGTGCAGAGCTGGGTGTATGGATAGTTCACTGTGTAGAGCTGGGTGTATGGATAGCTCACAGTGCAGAGCAAGGTCTAGGATAGCTCACGGTGTAGAGCTGGGTGTATGGATAGCTCACGGTGTAGAGCTGGGTGTATGAATAGCTCAAGGTGTAGAGCTGGGTCTAGGGCAGCTCACGGTGTAGAGCTGGGTCTAGGATAGCACACGGTGTAGTGCTGGGTGTATGGATAGCTCACGGAGTAGAGCTGGGTCTAGGATATCTCACGGTGTAGAGCTGGGTGTATGGATAGCTCACGGTGTCGAGCTGGGTCTAGGATAGCTAAAGTTGTAGAGCTGGGTCTAGGATAGCTCACGGTATAGAGCTGGGTGTATGGATCGTTCACGGCGTAGAGCAGGTGAATGGATAGCTCACGGTGCTCTCGAGCTGGGTGTATGGGTAGTTCACGGTGTAGAGCTGGGTGGATGGACAGCTCACGGTGTAGAGCTGGGCCTAGGATAGCTCACGGTGTAGAGCTGGTTGTATGGATAGTTCACGGTGTAGAGTTGGGTCTAGGATAGCTCAAAGTGTAGAGCTGGGTCTAGGATAGCACACGGTGTAGAGCTGGGTCTAGGATATCTCACGGTGTAGAGCTCGGTGTATGGATAGTTCACGGTGTAGAGCTGGGTGTATGGATAGCTCACGGTGTAGAGCTGGGTCTAGGATAGCTCACGGTGTAGAGCTGGGTCTAGGATAGCTCACGGTGTAGAGCTGGGTGTATGAATAGCTCACGGTGTATAGCTGAGTCTAGGATAGCTCGCGGTGTAGAGCTCGGTGTATGGATAGTTCACGGTGTAGTGCTGGTTGTATGGATAGATCACGGTGTAGAGCTGGGTCTAGGATAGCTCACGGTGTAGAGCTAGGTGTGTGGATAGTTCACGGTGTAGAGCTAGGTGTATGGATAGCTCACGGTGCTGTAGAGCTGGGTGTATGGATAGCTCACCGTGTAGAGCTGGGTATATGGATAGCTCACGCTGTGGAGCTGGGTGTATGGATAGCTGACGGTGTAGAGCTGGGTCTAGGATATCTCATGGTGTAGAGCTGTGTGTATGGATAGCTCACGGTGTAGAGCTGGGTGTATGGACAGCTCACGGTGTAGAGCTGGCTGTATGGATAGGTCACGGTGTAGAGCTGGGTGTATGGTTAGTTCACGGTGTAGAGCTGGGTCGAGGATAGCTCACGGTGTAGAGCTGGGTCATGGATAGTTCACGGTGTAGAGCTGGGAGTATGGATAGTTCACGGTATAGAGCATGGGTGTATGGATAGTTCACGGTGTAGAGTGGGGTCTAGGATAGCTCACGGTGCAGTGCTGGGTCTAGGATAGCTCACGGTGCAGAGCAGGGTGTATGGATAGTTCACGGTGTAGAGCTGGGTGTATGGACAGCTCACGGTGTAGCGCTGGGTGTATGGATAGGTCACGGTGTCGTGATGTGTCTAGGATAGCTCACGGTATAGATCGGGGTGTATGGATAGCTCACGGTGTAGAGCTGGGTGTATGGATAGCTCACGGTGTAGAGCTGGGTGTTTGGATAGCTCATGGTGTAGAGCTGTGTGTATGGATAGTTCACGTTGTAGAGCTGGGTGTATGGATAATTCACGGTTTATATCTGGGTCAAGGATAGTTCACGGTGTAGAGGAGGGTGTATGGATAGCTCACGGTGGAGCAGAGCTGGGTGTATGGATAGCTGACGGTATAGATCTGGGTCTAGGATAGCTCTCGGTGTAGAGCTGGCTGTATGGATAGTTCACGGTGTAGAGCTGGGTGTATGGACAGCTCACGGTGTAGAGCTGGGTGTATGGATAGGTCACGGTGTAGAGATGGGTCTAGGATAGCTCACGGTGTAGATCTGGGTGTATGGATAGCTCACGGTGTAGAGCTGGGTCTAGGATAGCTCACGGTGTAGAGCTGGGTGTATAGATAGCTCACGGTGTATAGCTGCGTGTTTGGATAGCTCATGCAGGAGAGCTGTGTGTATGGATAGCTCACGGTGTAGAGCTGGGTGTATGGATAACTCACGGTGTAGAGCTGGGTGTATGGATAGTTCAACGTGTAGAGCTGGGTGTATGGATAGCTCACGGTATAGAGCTGGGTCTAGGATAGCTCACGGTGTAGAGCTGGCTGTCTGGATAGGTCACGGTGTAGAGCTGGGTCTAGGATAGCTCACACTGTAGAGCTGGATCTAGGATAGCTCACGGTGTCGAGCTGGGTCTAGGATAGCTCACGGTGTAGAGCTGGGTCTAGGATAGCTCACGGTGTAGAGCTTGGTCTAGGATAGCTCACGGTGTAGAGCTGGGTGGATGGATAGCTCACGATGTAGAGCTGGGTGTATGGATAGCTCACGGTGTAGGGCTGGGTGCATGGATAGCTCACGGTGTAGAGCTGGGTGTTTGGATAGCTCATGGTGTAGAGCTGTGTGTATGGATAGTTCACGTTGTAGAGCTGGGTGTATGGATAATTCACGGTGTAGAGCTGGGTCTAGGATAGTTCACGGTGTAGAGCTGGGTCTAGGATAGCTCAGGGTGTAGAGCTGGGTGTATGGATAGGTCACGGTGTCGTGATGGGTTTCGGATAGCTCACGGTGTAGATCTGGGTGTATGGATAGCTCACGATGTAGAGCTGGGTGTATGGATAGCTCACGGTGTATATCTGGGTGTATGGATATTTCGCGGTTTAGAGATGGGTCTAGGATAGCTCAGTGTGGAGCTGGGTCTAGGATAGCTCACGGTGTAGAGCTGGGTCTCTGGATGGCTCACGGTGTAGAGCTGGGTGTATGGATAGCTCATGGCGTAGAACTGGGTCTAGGATAGCTCACGGTGTGGAGCTGGGTCTTTGATAGCTCAAGGTGTAGAGCTGGGTGTATGGATAGCTCAAGGTGTAGAGCAGGGTGTATAGATTACTCTTGGTGTAGAGCTGGATCGAGGATAGCTCACGGTGTAGAGCTGGGGTTAGGATAGCTAACGGTGTAGAGCTGGGTGTATGGATAGTTCAAGGTGCAGAGCTGGGTGTATGGATAGTTCACGGTGTAGAGCTGGGTGTATGGATAGCTCACAGTGCAGAGCAAGGTCTAGGATAGCTCACGGTGTAGAGCTGGGTGTATGGATAGCTCACGGTGTAGAGCTGGGTGTATGAATAGCTCAAGGTGTAGAGCTGGGTCTAGGGCAGCTCACGGTGTAGAGCTGGGTCTAGGATAGCACACGGTGTAGTGCTGGGTGTATGGATAGCTCACGGAGTAGAGCTGGGTCTAGGATATCTCACGGTGTAGAGCTGGGTGTATGGATAGCTCACGGTGTCGAGCTGGGTCTAGGATAGCTAAAGTTGTAGAGCTGGGTCTAGGATAGCTCACGGTATAGAGCTGGGTGTATGGATCGTTCACGGCGTAGAGCAGGTGAATGGATAGCTCACGGTGCTCTCGAGCTGGGTTTATGGGTAGTTCACGGTGTAGAGCTGGGTGGATGGACAGCTCACGGTGTAGAGCTGGGCCTAGGATAGCTCACGGTGTAGAGCTGGTTGTATGGATAGTTCACGGTGTAGAGTTGGGTCTAGGATAGCTCAAAGTGTAGAGCTGGGTCTAGGATAGCACACGGTGTAGAGCTGGGTCTAGGATATCTCACGGTGTGGAGCTCGGTGTATGGATAGTTCACGGTGTAGAGCTGGGTGTATGGATAGCTCACGGTGTAGAGCTGGGTCTAGGATAGCTCACGGTGTAGAGCTGGGTCTAGGATAGCTCACGGTGTAGAGCTGGGTCTAGGATAGCTCACGGTGTAGAGCTGGGTGTATGAATAGCTCACGGTGTATAGCTGAGTCTAGGATAGCTCACGGTATAGAGCTGGGTCTAGGAATGCTCACGGTGTAGAGCTGGATCTAGGATAGCTCACGGTGTAGAGCTGTGTCTAGGATAGCTCACGGGTGTAGAGCTGGGTGTATGGATAGCTCACGGTGTATAGCTGAGTCTAGGATAGCTCACGGTATAGAGCTGGGTCTAGGATAGCTCGCGGTGTAGAGCTCGGTGTATGGATAGTTCACGGTGTAGTGCTGGTTGTATGGATAGTTCACGGTGTAGAGCTGGGTCTAGGATAGCTCACGGTGTAGAGCTAGGTGTGTGGATAGTTCACGGTGTAGAGCTAGGTGTATGGATAGCTCATGGTGCTGTAGAGCTGGGTGTATGGGTAGCTCACCTTGTAGAGCTGGGTATATGGATAGCTCACGCTGTGGAGCTGGGTGTATGGATAGCTGACGGTGTAGAGCTGGGTCTAGGATATCTCATGGTGTAGAGCTGTGTGTATGGATAGCTCACGGTGTAGAGCTGGGTGTATGGACAGCTCACGGTGTAGAGCTGGCTGTATGGATAGGTCACGGTGTAGAGCTGGGTGTATGGTTAGTTCACGGTGTAGAGCTGGGTCGAGGATAGCTCACGGTGTAGAGCTGGGTCATGGATAGTTCACGGTGTAGAGCTGGGAGTATGGATAGTTCACGGTATAGAGCATGGGTGTATGGATAGTTCACGGTGTAGAGTGGGGTCTAGGATAGCTCACGGTGCAGTGCTGGGTCTAGGATAGCTCACGGTGTAGAGCTGGGTCTAGGATAGCTCACGGTGCAGAGCAGGGTGTATGGATAGTTCACGGTGTAGAGCTGGGTGTATGGACAGCTCACGGTGTAGAGCTGGGTGTATGGATAGGTCACGGTGTCGTGATGTGTCTAGGATAGCTCACGGTATAGATCGGGGTGTATGGATAGCTCACGGTGTAGAGCTGGGTGTATGGATAGCTCACGGTGTAGAGCTGGGTGTTTGGATAGCTCATGGTGTAGAGCTGTGTGTATGGATAGTTCACGTTGTAGAGCTGGGTGTATGGATAATTCACGGTGTAGAGCTGGGTGTAGGATAGTTCACGGTGTAGAGCAGGGTGTATGGATAGCTCATGGTGGTGCAGAGCTAGGTGTATGGATAGCTCACGGTAGAGAGCTGGGTCTAGGATAGCTCACGGTGTAGAGCTGGCTGTATGGATAGTTCACGGTGTAGAGCTGGGTGTATGGAGAGCTCACGGTGTAGATCTGGGTGTATGGATAGTTCACGGTGTAGAGCTGGGTGTTTGGATAGCTCATGGTGTAGAGCTGTGTGTATGGATAGTTCACGTTGTAGAGCTGGGTGTTTGGATAATTCACGGTGTAGAGCTGGGTCTAGGATAGTTCACGGTGCAGAGCAGGGTGTATGGATACCTCACGGTGGTGCAGAGCTGGGTGTATGGATAGCTCACGGATTAGAGCAGGGCCTAGGATAGCTCACAGTGTAGAGCTGGCTGTATGGATAGTTCACGGTGTAGAGCTGGGTGTATGGATAGGTCACGGTGTCGTGATGGGTCTAGGATAGCTCACGGTATAGATCTGGGTGTATGGATAGCTCACGGTATAGAGCTGGGTGTATGGATAGCTCACGGTGTAGAGCTGGGTGTTTGGATAGCTCATGGTGTAGAGCTGTGTGTATGGATAGTTCACGTTGTAGAGCTGGGTGTATGGATAATTCACGGTGTAGAGCTGGGTCTAGGATAGCTCACGGTGTAGAGCAGGGTGTATCGATAGCTCACGGTGGTGCAGAGCTGGGTGTATGGAGAGCTCACGGTGTAGAGCTGCCTGTGTGGATAGCTCACAGTGTAGAGCTGGGTCTAGGATAGCTCACGGTGTAGATCTGGGTCACTGGATGGCTCACGGTGTAGAGCTGGGTGTATGGATAGCTAACGATGTAGAGTTGGGTGTATGGATAGCTCACGGTGTAGAGCTGGGTCTAGGATAGCTCACGGTGTAGAGCTGGGTCTCTGGATGGCTCACGGTGTAGAGCTGGGTGTATGGATAGCTCAAGGTGTAGAGCTGGGTGTATCGATAGCTCACGGTGTAGAGCTGGATCTAGGATAGCTCACGGTGTAGAGCTGGGGTTAGGATAGCTAATGGTGGAGAGCTGGGTGTATGGATAGTTCACGGAGCAGAGCTGGGTGCATGGATAGTTCACGGTGTATAACTGGGTGTATGGATAGCTCACAGTGCAGAGCAAGATCTAGGATAGCTCACGGTGTAGAGCTGGGTCTAGGATAGCACACGGTGGAGAGCTGGGTGTATGGATAGCTCACGGTGCAGAGCTTGGTCTAGGATATCTCACGGTGTAGAGCTGGGTGTATGGATAGCTCACGGTGTCGAGCTGGGTCTTGGTTAGCTCACGGTGTAGAGCTGGGTCTACGATAGCTCATGGTGTAGAGCTGTGTCTAGGATATCTCACGGTGGAGAGCTGGGTGTATGGATAGCTCACGGTGTAGAGCTTGGTCTAGGATATCTCACGGTGTAGAGCTGGGTGTATGGATAGCTCACGGTGTCGAGCTGGGTCTAGGATAGCTCACGGTGTAGAGCTGGGTCTAGGATAGCTCATGGTGTAGAGCTGGGTCTATGATATCTCACAGTGTAGAGCTGGGTCTAGGATAGCACACGGTGTAGAGCTGGGTCTAGGATATCTCACGGTGTAGAGCTCGGTGTATGGATAGTTCACGGTGTAGAGCTGGGTCTAGGATAGCACACGGTGTAGAGCTGGGTCTAGGATAGCTCACGGTGTAGAGCTGGGTCTAGGATAGCTCACGGTGTAGAGCTGGGTGTATGGATAGCTCACAGTGTATAGCTGAGTCTAGGATAGCTCACGGTATTGAGCTGGGTCTAGGATAGCTCACGGTGTAGAGCTGGGTCTAGGATAGCTCACGCCGTGGAGCTGGGTGTATGGATAGCTCATGCTGTAGAGCTGGGTCTGGGATAGCTCACGGTGTAGAGCTGGGTCTCTGGATGGCTCACGGTGTAGAGCTGGGTGTATGGATAGTTCACGGAGTATAGCTGAGTGTATGGATAGCTCACAGTGCAGAGCAAGGTGTAGGATAGCTCACGGTGTAGAGCTGGGGTTAGGATAGCTAATGGTGGAGAGCTGGGTGTGTGGATAGCTCACGGTGTAGAGTTTGGTCTAGAATATCTCACGGTGTAGAGCTGGGTGTATGGATAGCTCACGGTGTCGAGCTGGGTCTAGGATAGCACACGGTGTAGAGCTGGGTCTAGGATAGCTCGCGGTGTAGAGCTGGGTCTAGGATAGCTCACGGTGTAGAGCTGGGTGTATGGATAGCTCACGGTGTATAGCTGAGTCTAGGATAGCTCACGGTATAGAGCTGGGTCTAGGATAGCTCGCGGTGTAGAGCTCGGTGTATGGATAGTTCACGGTGTAGTGCTGGTTGTATGGATAGTTCACGGTGTAGAGCTGGGTCTAGGATAGCTCACGGTGTAGAGCTAGGTGTGTGGATAGTTCACGGTGTAGAGCTAGGTGTATGGATAGCTCACGGTGCTGTAGAGCTGGGTGTATGGATAGCTCACCGTGTAGAGCTGGGTATATGGATAGCTCACGCTGTGGAGCTGGGTGTATGGATAGCTGACGGTGTGGAGCTGGGTCTAGGATATCTCATGGTGTAGAGCTGTGTGTATGGATAGCTCACGGTGTAGAGCTGGGTGTATGGACAGCTCACGGTGTAGAGCTGGCTGTATGGATAGGTCACGGTGTAGAGCTGGGTGTATGGTTAGTTCACGGTGTCGAGCTGGGTCGAGGATAGCTCACGGTGTAGAGCTGGGTCATGGATAGTTCACGGTGTAGAGCTGGGAGTATGGATAGTTCACGGTGTAGAGCTGGGTGTATGGACAGCTCACGGTGTAGCGCTGGGTGTATGGATAGGTCACGGTGTCGTGATGTGTCTAGGATAGCTCACGGTATAGATCGGGGTGTATGGATAGCTCACGGTGTAGAGCTGGGTGTATGGATAGCTCACGGTGTAGAGCTGGGTGTTTGGATAGCTCATGGTGTAGAGCTGTGTGTATGGATAGTTCACGTTGTAGAGCTGGGTGTATGGATAATTCACGGTTTATATCTGGGTCAAGGATAGTTCACGGTGTAGAGGAGGGTGTATGGATAGCTCACGGTGGAGCAGAGCTGGGTGTATGGATAGCTGACGGTATAGATCTGGGTCTAGGATAGCTCTCGGTGTAGAGCTGGCTGTATGGATAGTTCACGGTGTAGAGCTGGGTGTATGGACAGCTCACGGTGTAGAGCTGGGTGTATGGATAGGTCACGGTGTAGAGATGGGTCTAGGATAGCTCACGGTGTAGATCTGGGTGTATGGATAGCTCACGGTGTAGAGCTGGGTCTAGGATAGCTCACGGTGTAGAGCTGGGTGTATAGATAGCTCACGGTGTATAGCTGCGTGTTTGGATAGCTCATGCAGGAGAGCTGTGTGTATGGATAGCTCACGGTGTAGAGCTGGGTGTATGGATAACTCACGGTGTAGAGCTGGGTGTATGGATAGTTCAACGTGTAGAGCTGGGTGTATGGATAGCTCACGGTATAGAGCTGGGTCTAGGATAGCTCACGGTGTAGAGCTGGCTGTCTGGATAGGTCACGGTGTAGAGCTGGGTCTAGGATAGCTCACACTGTAGAGCTGGATCTAGGATAGCTCACGGTGTCGAGCTGGGTCTAGGATAGCTCACGGTGTAGAGCTGGGTCTAGGATAGCTCACGGTGTAGAGCTTGGTCTAGGATAGCTCACGGTGTAGAGCTGGGTGGATGGATAGCTCACGATGTAGAGCTGGGTGTATGGATAGCTCACGGTGTAGGGCTGGGTGCATGGATAGCTCACGGTGTAGAGCTGGGTGTTTGGATAGCTCATGGTGTAGAGCTGTGTGTATGGATAGTTCACGTTGTAGAGCTGGGTGTATGGATAATTCACGGTGTAGAGCTGGGTCTAGGATAGTTCACGGTGTAGAGCTGGGTCTAGGATAGCTCAGGGTGTAGAGCTGGGTGTATGGATAGGTCACGGTGTCGTGATGGGTTTCGGATAGCTCACGGTGTAGATCTGGGTGTATGGATAGCTCACGATGTAGAGCTGGGTGTATGGATAGCTCACGGTGTATATCTGGGTGTATGGATATTTCGCGGTTTAGAGATGGGTCTAGGATAGCTCAGTGTGGAGCTGGGTCTAGGATAGCTCACGGTGTAGAGCTGGGTCTCTGGATGGCTCACGGTGTAGAGCTGGGTGTATGGATAGCTCATGGCGTAGAACTGGGTCTAGGATAGCTCACGGTGTGGAGCTGGGTCTTTGATAGCTCAAGGTGTAGAGCTGGGTGTATGGATAGCTCAAGGTGTAGAGCAGGGTGTATAGATTACTCTTGGTGTAGAGCTGGATCGAGGATAGCTCACGGTGTAGAGCTGGGGTTAGGATAGCTAACGGTGTAGAGCTGGGTGTATGGATAGTTCAAGGTGCAGAGCTGGGTGTATGGATAGTTCACGGTGTAGAGCTGGGTGTATGGATAGCTCACAGTGCAGAGCAAGGTCTAGGATAGCTCACGGTGTAGAGCTGGGTGTATGGATAGCTCACGGTGTAGAGCTGGGTGTATGAATAGCTCAAGGTGTAGAGCTGGGTCTAGGGCAGCTCACGGTGTAGAGCTGGGTCTAGGATAGCACACGGTGTAGTGCTGGGTGTATGGATAGCTCACGGAGTAGAGCTGGGTCTAGGATATCTCACGGTGTAGAGCTGGGTGTATGGATAGCTCACGGTGTCGAGCTGGGTCTAGGATAGCTAAAGTTGTAGAGCTGGGTCTAGGATAGCTCACGGTATAGAGCTGGGTGTATGGATCGTTCACGGCGTAGAGCAGGTGAATGGATAGCTCACGGTGCTCTCGAGCTGGGTTTATGGGTAGTTCACGGTGTAGAGCTGGGTGGATGGACAGCTCACGGTGTAGAGCTGGGCCTAGGATAGCTCACGGTGTAGAGCTGGTTGTATGGATAGTTCACGGTGTAGAGTTGGGTCTAGGATAGCTCAAAGTGTAGAGCTGGGTCTAGGATAGCACACGGTGTAGAGCTGGGTCTAGGATATCTCACGGTGTGGAGCTCGGTGTATGGATAGTTCACGGTGTAGAGCTGGGTGTATGGATAGCTCACGGTGTAGAGCTGGGTCTAGGATAGCTCACGGTGTAGAGCTGGGTCTAGGATAGCTCACGGTGTAGAGCTGGGTCTAGGATAGCTCACGGTGTAGAGCTGGGTGTATGAATAGCTCACGGTGTATAGCTGAGTCTAGGATAGCTCACGGTATAGAGCTGGGTCTAGGAATGCTCACGGTGTAGAGCTGGATCTAGGATAGCTCACGGTGTAGAGCTGTGTCTAGGATAGCTCACGGGTGTAGAGCTGGGTGTATGGATAGCTCACGGTGTATAGCTGAGTCTAGGATAGCTCACGGTATAGAGCTGGGTCTAGGATAGCTCGCGGTGTAGAGCTCGGTGTATGGATAGTTCACGGTGTAGTGCTGGTTGTATGGATAGTTCACGGTGTAGAGCTGGGTCTAGGATAGCTCACGGTGTAGAGCTAGGTGTGTGGATAGTTCACGGTGTAGAGCTAGGTGTATGGATAGCTCATGGTGCTGTAGAGCTGGGTGTATGGGTAGCTCACCTTGTAGAGCTGGGTATATGGATAGCTCACGCTGTGGAGCTGGGTGTATGGATAGCTGACGGTGTAGAGCTGGGTCTAGGATATCTCATGGTGTAGAGCTGTGTGTATGGATAGCTCACGGTGTAGAGCTGGGTGTATGGACAGCTCACGGTGTAGAGCTGGCTGTATGGATAGGTCACGGTGTAGAGCTGGGTGTATGGTTAGTTCACGGTGTAGAGCTGGGTCGAGGATAGCTCACGGTGTAGAGCTGGGTCATGGATAGTTCACGGTGTAGAGCTGGGAGTATGGATAGTTCACGGTATAGAGCATGGGTGTATGGATAGTTCACGGTGTAGAGTGGGGTCTAGGATAGCTCACGGTGCAGTGCTGGGTCTAGGATAGCTCACGGTGTAGAGCTGGGTCTAGGATAGCTCACGGTGCAGAGCAGGGTGTATGGATAGTTCACGGTGTAGAGCTGGGTGTATGGACAGCTCACGGTGTAGAGCTGGGTGTATGGATAGGTCACGGTGTCGTGATGTGTCTAGGATAGCTCACGGTATAGATCGGGGTGTATGGATAGCTCACGGTGTAGAGCTGGGTGTATGGATAGCTCACGGTGTAGAGCTGGGTGTTTGGATAGCTCATGGTGTAGAGCTGTGTGTATGGATAGTTCACGTTGTAGAGCTGGGTGTATGGATAATTCACGGTGTAGAGCTGGGTGTAGGATAGTTCACGGTGTAGAGCAGGGTGTATGGATAGCTCATGGTGGTGCAGAGCTAGGTGTATGGATAGCTCACGGTAGAGAGCTGGGTCTAGGATAGCTCACGGTGTAGAGCTGGCTGTATGGATAGTTCACGGTGTAGAGCTGGGTGTATGGAGAGCTCACGGTGTAGATCTGGGTGTATGGATAGTTCACGGTGTAGAGCTGGGTGTTTGGATAGCTCATGGTGTAGAGCTGTGTGTATGGATAGTTCACGTTGTAGAGCTGGGTGTTTGGATAATTCACGGTGTAGAGCTGGGTCTAGGATAGTTCACGGTGCAGAGCAGGGTGTATGGATACCTCACGGTGGTGCAGAGCTGGGTGTATGGATAGCTCACGGATTAGAGCAGGGCCTAGGATAGCTCACAGTGTAGAGCTGGCTGTATGGATAGTTCACGGTGTAGAGCTGGGTGTATGGATAGGTCACGGTGTCGTGATGGGTCTAGGATAGCTCACGGTATAGATCTGGGTGTATGGATAGCTCACGGTATAGAGCTGGGTGTATGGATAGCTCACGGTGTAGAGCTGGGTGTTTGGATAGCTCATGGTGTAGAGCTGTGTGTATGGATAGTTCACGTTGTAGAGCTGGGTGTATGGATAATTCACGGTGTAGAGCTGGGTCTAGGATAGCTCACGGTGTAGAGCAGGGTGTATCGATAGCTCACGGTGGTGCAGAGCTGGGTGTATGGAGAGCTCACGGTGTAGAGCTGCCTGTGTGGATAGCTCACAGTGTAGAGCTGGGTCTAGGATAGCTCACGGTGTAGATCTGGGTCACTGGATGGCTCACGGTGTAGAGCTGGGTGTATGGATAGCTAACGATGTAGAGTTGGGTGTATGGATAGCTCACGGTGTAGAGCTGGGTCTAGGATAGCTCACGGTGTAGAGCTGGGTCTCTGGATGGCTCACGGTGTAGAGCTGGGTGTATGGATAGCTCAAGGTGTAGAGCTGGGTGTATCGATAGCTCACGGTGTAGAGCTGGATCTAGGATAGCTCACGGTGTAGAGCTGGGGTTAGGATAGCTAATGGTGGAGAGCTGGGTGTATGGATAGTTCACGGAGCAGAGCTGGGTGCATGGATAGTTCACGGTGTATAACTGGGTGTATGGATAGCTCACAGTGCAGAGCAAGATCTAGGATAGCTCACGGTGTAGAGCTGGGTCTAGGATAGCACACGGTGGAGAGCTGGGTGTATGGATAGCTCACGGTGCAGAGCTTGGTCTAGGATATCTCACGGTGTAGAGCTGGGTGTATGGATAGCTCACGGTGTCGAGCTGGGTCTTGGTTAGCTCACGGTGTAGAGCTGGGTCTACGATAGCTCATGGTGTAGAGCTGTGTCTAGGATATCTCACGGTGGAGAGCTGGGTGTATGGATAGCTCACGGTGTAGAGCTTGGTCTAGGATATCTCACGGTGTAGAGCTGGGTGTATGGATAGCTCACGGTGTCGAGCTGGGTCTAGGATAGCTCACGGTGTAGAGCTGGGTCTAGGATAGCTCATGGTGTAGAGCTGGGTCTATGATATCTCACAGTGTAGAGCTGGGTCTAGGATAGCACACGGTGTAGAGCTGGGTCTAGGATATCTCACGGTGTAGAGCTCGGTGTATGGATAGTTCACGGTGTAGAGCTGGGTCTAGGATAGCACACGGTGTAGAGCTGGGTCTAGGATAGCTCACGGTGTAGAGCTGGGTCTAGGATAGCTCACGGTGTAGAGCTGGGTGTATGGATAGCTCACAGTGTATAGCTGAGTCTAGGATAGCTCACGGTATTGAGCTGGGTCTAGGATAGCTCACGGTGTAGAGCTGGGTCTAGGATAGCTCACGCCGTGGAGCTGGGTGTATGGATAGCTCATGCTGTAGAGCTGGGTCTGGGATAGCTCACGGTGTAGAGCTGGGTCTCTGGATGGCTCACGGTGTAGAGCTGGGTGTATGGATAGTTCACGGAGTATAGCTGAGTGTATGGATAGCTCACAGTGCAGAGCAAGGTGTAGGATAGCTCACGGTGTAGAGCTGGGGTTAGGATAGCTAATGGTGGAGAGCTGGGTGTGTGGATAGCTCACGGTGTAGAGTTTGGTCTAGAATATCTCACGGTGTAGAGCTGGGTGTATGGATAGCTCACGGTGTCGAGCTGGGTCTAGGATAGCACACGGTGTAGAGCTGGGTCTAGGATAGCTCGCGGTGTAGAGCTGGGTCTAGGATAGCTCACGGTGTAGAGCTGGGTGTATGGATAGCTCACGGTGTATAGCTGAGTCTAGGATAGCTCACGGTATAGAGCTGGGTCTAGGATAGCTCGCGGTGTAGAGCTCGGTGTATGGATAGTTCACGGTGTAGTGCTGGTTGTATGGATAGTTCACGGTGTAGAGCTGGGTCTAGGATAGCTCACGGTGTAGAGCTAGGTGTGTGGATAGTTCACGGTGTAGAGCTAGGTGTATGGATAGCTCACGGTGCTGTAGAGCTGGGTGTATGGATAGCTCACCGTGTAGAGCTGGGTATATGGATAGCTCACGCTGTGGAGCTGGGTGTATGGATAGCTGACGGTGTGGAGCTGGGTCTAGGATATCTCATGGTGTAGAGCTGTGTGTATGGATAGCTCACGGTGTAGAGCTGGGTGTATGGACAGCTCACGGTGTAGAGCTGGCTGTATGGATAGGTCACGGTGTAGAGCTGGGTGTATGGTTAGTTCACGGTGTCG
This sequence comes from Scyliorhinus torazame, assembly GCF_047496885.1. NCBI lineage: Eukaryota > Metazoa > Chordata > Chondrichthyes > Carcharhiniformes > Scyliorhinidae > Scyliorhinus > Scyliorhinus torazame. Next base: position 112,722,557 of record NC_092728.1, on the reverse strand, counting down.
AGCTGGGTCGAGGATAGCTCACGGTGTAGAGCTGGGTCATGGATAGTTCACGGTGTAGAGCTGGGAGTATGGATAGTTCACGGTATAGAGCATGGGTGTATGGATAGTTCACGGTGTAGAGTGGGGTCTAGGATAGCTCACGGTGCAGTGCTGGGTCTAGGATAGCTCACGGTGTAGAGCTGGGTCTAGGATAGCTCACGGTGCAGAGCAGGGTGTATGGACAGCTCACGGTGTAGAGCTGGGTGTATGGATAGGTCACGGTGTCGTGATGGGTCTAGGATAGCTCACGGTATAGATCTGGGTGTATGGATAGCTCACGGTGTAGAGCTGGGTGTATGGATAGCTCACGGTGTAGAGCTGGGTGTTTGGATAGCTCATGGTGTAGAGCTGTGTGTATGGATAGTTCACGTTGTAGAGCTGGGTGTATGGATAATTCACGGTGTAGAGCTGGGTGTAGGATAGTTCACGGTGTAGAGCAGGGTGTATGGCTAGCTCACGGTGGTGCAGAGCTAGGTGTATGGATAGCTCACGCTAGAGAGCTGGGTCTAGGATAGCTCACGGTGTAGAGCTGGCTGTATGGATAGTTCACGGTGTAGAGCTGGGTGTATGGAGAGCTCACGGTGTAGATCTGGGTGTATGGATAGTTCACGGTGTAGAGCTGGGTGTTTGGATAGCTCATGGTGTAGAGCTGTGTGTATGGATAGTTCACGTTGTAGAGCTGGGTGTTTGGATAATTCACGGTGTAGAGCTGGGTCTAGGATAGTTCACGGTGCAGAGCAGGGTGTATGGATACCTCACGGTGGTGCAGAGCTGGGTGTATGGATAGCTCACGGATTAGAGCAGGGCCTAGGATAGCTCACGGTGTAGAGCTGGGTCTAGGATAGCTCACGCTGTGGAGCTGGGTGTATGGATAGCTCACGGTGTAGGGCTGAGTCTCGGAGAGCTCACGGTGTAGAGCTGGGTCTAGGGTAGTTCACGGTGTAGAGCTGGGTCAAGGATAGCTCACGGTGTAGAGCTGGGTGTATGGATAGCTCACGGTGTATAGCTGAGTCTAGGATAGCTCACGGTATAGAGCTGGGTCTAGGATAGCTCACGGTGTAGAGCTGGGTCTAGGATAGCTCACGGTGTAGATCTGGGTGTATGGATAGGTCACGCAGTAGAGCTGGGTGTATGGATAGGTCACGAAGTAGAGCTGGGTGTATGGATAGCTCACGGTGTAGAGTTGGGTGTATGGATAGTTCACGGTGTCGAGCTGGGTCTAGGATTGCTCACGGTGTAGAGCTGGGTCTAGGATAACTCACGGTGTAGAGCTGGGTGCATGGATAGTTCACGGTGTAGAGCTGGGTCTAGGATAGCTCACAATGTAGAGCTGGGTGTATGGATAGCTCACGGTGTAGAACTGGGTGTATGGATAGCTCACTGTGTAGAGCTGGGTCTAGGATAGCTCACGGTGTAGAGCTGGGTCTAGGATAGCTCATGGTGTAGAGCTGGGTCTAGGATATCTCACGGTGTAGATCTTGGAGTATGCATAGCTCGCGGTGTAGAGCTCGGACTAGCATAGCTCACGGTATAGAGCTGGGTCTAGGATAGCTCACAGTGTTGATCTGGGTGTATGGATAGCTCACGGTGTCGAGCTGGGAGTATGGATAGCTCACGGTGTAGAGCTGGGTCTAGCATAGCTCACGGTGTAGAGCAGGGTCTAGGATATCTCACGGTGTAGAGCTGGGTGTATGGATAGCTCACGGTGAAGAGCTGGGTGTATGGATAGCTCACGGTGTAGACCTGGGTCTAGGATAGCTAAAGCTGTAGAGATGGGTCTCGGATAGCTCACGGTGTAGAGCTGGGTGTATGGATCGTTCACGGTGTAGAGCTGGGTGTATGGATAGTTCACGGTGTAGAGCTGGGTCTAGGATATCTCACGGTGTAGAGCTGGATCTAGGATAGCTCACGGTATAGAGCTGGGTCTAGGATAGCTCACGGTGTAGAGCTGGGTCTAGGATAGCTCACGGTGTAGAGCTGAGTCTAGGATAGCTCACGGTGTAGAGCTGGGTCTAGGATAGCTCACGGTGTAGAGCTAGGTCTAGGATAGCTCACGCTGTGGAGCTGGGTGTACGGATAGCTCATGCTGTAGAGCTGGGTCTAGGATAGCTCACGGTGTAGAGCTGGGTGTGTGGATGGTTCACAGTGCAGAGCTGGCTGTAAGGATAGTTCACAGTTTGGAGCTGGCTGTATGGATAGCTCACCGTGCAGAGCTGGGTCGAGGACAGCTCACGGTGTAGGGCTGAGTCTAGGACAGCTCACGGTGTAGAGCTGGGTCTAGGGTAGTTCACGGTGTAGAGCTGGGTCAAGGATAGGTCACGGTGTAGAGTTGGGTGTAGGATAGCTCACGGTGTAGAGCTGGGTGTATTTACAGCTCACGATGGAGAGCTGGGTCTAGGATAGCTCACAATGTAGAGCTGGGTGTATGGATAGTTCACGGTGTAGAGCTGGGTCTAGGATAGCTCACCATGTAGAGCTGGGTGTATGGATATTTCACGGTGTAGAGCTGGTTCCTGGATAGCTCACGGTGTAGAGCTGGGTGTATGGATAGCTCACGGTGTAGAACTGGGTGTATGGATAGCTCACGGTGCAGAGCTGGGTCTAGGATAGTTCACGGTGTATAGCTGGATGTATAGATAGTTCACGGTGTAGAGCTGGGTCTTGGAGAGCTCACGGTGTAGAGCTGGGTCTAGGATAGCTCACGGTGTAGAGCTGGGTCTAGGATAGCTCACGGTGTAGAGCTGGGTGTATGGATAGTTCACGGTGTAGAGCTGGGTCTAGGATAGGTCACGGTGTAGAGCTGGGTCTACGATAGCTCACGCTGTAGAGCTGGGTCTAGGATAGCCCACGGTGTAGAGCTGGGTCAAGGATAGCACACGGTGTAGAGCTGGGTCTAGGAGAGCTCACGGTGTAGATCTGGGTCTAGGAAAGCTCACTGTGTAGAGCTGGGTCTAGGATAGCTCACAGTGTAGAGCTGGGTCTAGGATAGCTCATGGTGTAGAGCTGGATGTAGGAAAGTTCACGGTGTAGAGCTGGGTCTAGGATAGCTCACGGTGTAGAGCTGGGTTTATGGATAGCTCACGGTGTAGATCTGGGTCAAGGAGAGATCACGGTGTAGAGCTGGGTGTATGGATAGCGCACGGTGTAGAGCTGGGTGCATCGAGAGCTAACGGCGCAGAGATGGGTATATGGACAGCTCACGGTATAGAGCTGGGTCTCATATAGCTCACGGTGTAGAGCTGGGTCAAGGATAGCTCACGGTGTAGAGCTGGGTCTAGGATAGTTCACGGTGCAGAGCTGGGTGTATGGATAGCTCACGGTGTAGAGCTGGGTCTAGCATAGTTCACGGTGCAGAGCTGGGTGTATGAATAGCTCACGATGTAGAGCTGGGTGTATAGATAGCTCACGGTGTAGAGCTGGGTGTATGGATAGCTCATGGTATAGAGCTGGGTGTATGGATAGCTCACGGTGTAGAGCTGGGTGTATGCGTAGCTCACGGTGTAGAGCTGGGACTAGGATAGCTCATGGTGTAGAGCTGGGTGTATGGATAGTTCAGGGTGTGGAACTGGGTCTAGGATAGCTCACGGCTTAGAGCTCGGTCGAGGATAGCTCAAGGTGTAGAGCTGTGTCTAGGATAGGTCACGGTGTAGAGCTGGGTGCATGGATAGCTCACGCTGTAGAGCTGGGTCTAGGATAGCTCAATGTGTAGAGCTGGGTGTATGGATAGCTCACGGTGGAGAGCTGGGTGTATGGATAGGTCACGGTGTAGAGCTGGGTCGAGGATAGGACACGGTGTAGAGCTGATTCTAGGAGAGCTCACCGTGTAGAGCTGGGTCTCGGAATGCTCACTGTGTAGAGCTAGGTCTAGGATAGCTCACAGTATAGAGCTGGGTCTAGGATAGGTCACGGTGTAGAGTTGGGTGAATGGATAGCTCACGCTGTAGAGCTGGGTCTAGCATAGCTCAATGTGTAGAGCTGGGTGTATGGATAGCTCACGATGGAGAGCTGGGTCTAGGTCAGCTCACAGTGTAGAGCTGGGTGCATGGATAGTTCACGGTGTAGAGCTGGGTCTAGGATAGCTCACAATGTAGAGCTGGGTATAGGATAGCTCACGGTGTAGAGCTGGGTCCGGGATAGCTCACAGTGTCGAGCTGGGTGTATGGATAGTTCACGGTGTAGAGCTGGGTCCTGGATAGCTCACGGTGTAGAGCTGGGTGTATGGATAGCTCACGGTGTAGAGCTGGGTCTAGGATAGCTCACGGTGTAGAGATGGGTCTAGGATAGCTCACGGTGCAGAGCTTGGTCTCGGATAGCTCACGGTGTAGAGCTGGGTCTAGGATAGTTCACGGTGCAGAGCTCGGTGGATGGATAGCTCACGGTGTCGAGCTGGGTCTAGGAAAGCTCACGGTGTAGAGCTGGGTGTAGGATAGCTCACGGTGTTGAGCTGGGTCTAGGATAGCACACGGTGTAGACTGGGTGTATGGATATCTCACGGTGCTGTAGAGCTGGGTGTATGGATAGCTCAAGGTGTAGAGCAGGGTGTAGGGCTAGTTCACGGTGTACAGCTGGGTCTAGGATAGCTCACGGTGTAGAGCATTGTCTAGGGTAGCTCACGGTGTAGAACTGGGTGTATGGAGAGCTCACGGTGTAGAGCTGGGTCTAGGATAGCTCACGGTGTCGAGCTGGGTGTATGGATAGCTCACCGTGCAGAGCTGGGTCTAGGATAGCTCACAGTGTAGAGCAGGGTCCAGGATAGCTCACGGTGTAGAGCTGGGTGTATTGAGATCTCGCGGTGTATAGCTGGGTCTAGGATAGCTCACGGTGTAGAGCTGGGTCTAGGATAGCTCACGGTGTAGAGCTGGGTCTAGGATAGCTCACGGTGTAGAGCTGGGTCTAGGAGAGCTCACGGTGCAGAGCTTGGTCTAGGATAGCTCACGGTGTAGAGCTGGGTCTAGGATAGCTCACGCTGTGGAGCTGGGTGTATGGATAGCTCATGCTGTCGAGCTGGGTCTAGGATAGCTCACGGTGTAGAGCTGGGTGTGTGGATGGTTCACAGTTTGGAGCTGGCTGTATGGATAGCTCACCGTGCAGAGCTGGGTCGAGGACAGCTCACGGTGTAGGGCTGCGTCTAGGAGAGCTCACGGTGTAGAGCTGGGTCTAGGGTAGTTCACGGTGTAGAGCTGGGTCAAGGATAGCTCAATGTGTAGAGCTGGGTGTATGGATAGCTCACGGTGTAGAGCTGGGTCTAGGTTAGTTCACGGTGTAGAGCTGGGTCAAGGATAGGTCACGGTGTAGAGTTGGGTGTAGGATAGCTCACGGTGTAGAGCTGGGTGCATGGATAGGTCACGCTGTAGAGCTGGGTGTATGGATAGGTCACGCTGTAGAGCTGGGTGTATGGATAGGTCACGATGTAGAGTTGGGTGTATGGATAGTTCACGGTGTCGAGCTGGGTCTAGGATTGCTCATGGTGTAGAGCTGGGTCTAGGATATCTCACAGTGTAGAACTGGGTGTATGGATAGCTAAAGTTGTAGAGATGGGTCTAGGATAGCTCACGGTGTAGAGCTGGGTGTATGGATCGTTCACGGTGTAGAGCAGGTGAATGGATAGCTCACGGTGCTGTAGAGCTGGGTGTATGGATAGTTCACGGTGTAGAGCTGGGTGGATGGGCAGCTCACAGTGTAGAGCTGGGTCTAGGATATCTCACGGTGTAGAGCTGCGTGTATGGATAGCACACGGTGTAGAGCTGGGTCCAGGATAGCTCACGGTGTAGAGCTGGGTCTAGGATAGCTCACGGTGTAGAGCTGGGTGTATGGATAGCTCACAGTGAATAGCTGAGTCTAGGATAGCTCACGGTTTAGAGCTGGGTCTAGGATATCTCACGGTGTAGAGCTGGGTCTAGGATAGCTCACGCTGTGGAGCTGGGTGTATGGATAGCTGATGCTGTCGAGCTGGGTCTAGGATAGCTCACGGTGTAGAGCTGGGCGTGTGGATGGTTCACAGTTTGGAGCTGGCTGTATGGATAGCTCACCGTGCAGAGCTGGGTCGAGGACAGCTCACGGTGTAGGGCTGAGTCTAGGACAGCTCACGGTGTAGGGCTGAGTCTAGGACAGCTCACGGTGTAGAGCTGGGTCTTGGAGAGCTGACAGTGTAGAGCTGGGCGTATGGATAACTCACGGTGTAGAGCTGGGTGTATTTATAGTTCACGGTGTAGAGCTGGGTCTAGGATAGCTCACAATGTAGAGCTGGGTGTATGGATATTTCACGGTGTAGAGCTGGTTGTAGGAGAGCTCACGGTGTAGAGCTGGGTCTAGGATAGCTCACGGTGATAAGCTGGGTCTAGGATAGTTCACGGTGTAGAGCTGGGTCTCGGGCAGCTCACGGTGTAGAGCTGGTTGTATGGATAGCTCACGGTGTAGAGTTGGGTGTATGGATAGCTCATGGTGTAGAGCTGGGTTTATGGATAGGTCACGGTGTAGAGCTGGGTCTACGATAGCTCACGATGTAGAGCTGGGTCTAGGATAGCACACGGTGTAGAGCTGGGTCTAGGAGAGCTCACGGTGTAGAGCTGGGTCTAGGAAAGCTCACTGTGTAGAGCTGGGTCTAGGATAGCTCACGGTGTAGAGCTGGGTGTAGGAAAGTTCACGGTGTAGAACTGGGTCTAGGATAGCTCACGGTGTAGAGCTGGGTTCATGGATAGCTCACGGTGTAGATCTGGGTCTAGGGTAGCTCACGGTGTAGAGCTGGGTGTATGGATAGTTCACGGTGTAGAGCTGTGTCTCGGGTAGCTCACGGTGTAGAGCTGGGTGTATGGATAGGTCACGGTGTAGACCTGGGTCTAGGATAGCTCACGGTGTAGAGCTGGGTCTAGGATAGTTCACGGTGCAGAGCTGGGTGTATGGATAGCTCATGGTGTAGAGCTGGGTGTATAGATAGCTCACGGTGTAGAGCTGGGTGTATGGATAGCTCACGGTATAGAGCTGGGTGTATGGATAGTTCACGGTGTACAGCTGGATGTACGGATAGTTCACAGGGTAGAGCTGTATCTAGGATAGCTCACGGTGTAGACCTGGGTCTAGGATAGCTCACGGTGTAGAGCAGGGTCTATGGATAGCTCAGGGTGTGGAACTGGGTCTAGGAGAGCTCACGGTTTAGAGCTCGGTCAAGGATAGCTCAAGGTGTAGAGCTGTGTCTCGGATAGGTCACGGTGTAGAGCTGGGTGTATGGATAGCTCAAGCTGTAGAGCTGGGTCTAGGATAGCTCAATGTGTAGAGCTGGGTATATGGATAGGTCACGGTGTAGAGCTGGGTCTAGGATAGCACACGGTGTAGAGCTGAGTCTAGGTGAGCTCACGGTGTAGAGCTGGGTCTAGGAATGCTCACTGTGTAGAGCTAGGTCTCGGATAGGTCACGGTGTAGAGCTGGGTGTATGGATAGCTCACGCTGTAGAGCTGGGTCTAGGATAGCTCAATGTGTAGAGCTGGGTGTAAGGATAGCTCACGCTGTAGAGCTGGGTCTAGGATAGCTCACAGTGTAGTGCTGGGTGTATGGATAGCTCACGATGGAGAGCTGGGTCTAGGACAGCTCACAGTGTAGAGCTGGGTGCATGGATAGTTCACGGTGTAGAGCTGGGTCTAGGATAGCTCACAGTGTCGCGCTGGGTGTATGGATAGTTCACGGTATAGAGCTGGGTCCTGGATAGCTCACGGTGTAGAGCTGGGTGTATGGATAGCTCACGGTGTAGAGCTGGGTGTATGGATAGCTCACGGTGTAGAGATGGGTGTATGGATAGTTCACGGTGTAGAGCTGGGTTTCGGAGAGCACACGGTGTAGAGCTTGGTCTAGGATAGCTCACGGTGTCGAGCTGGGTCTAGGATAGCTCACGGTGTCGAGCTGGGTCTAGGATAGCTCACGGTGTAGACTGGGTGTATGGATATCTCACGGTGCTGTAGAGCTGGGTGTATGGATAGCTTAAGGTGTAGAGCAGGGTGCAGGGCTAGTTCACGGTGTACAGCTGGATCTCGGATAGCTCACGGTGTAGAGCTTGGTCTAGGGTAGCTCACGGTGTAGAACTGGCTGTATGGAGAGCTCACGGTGTAGAGCTGGGTCTAGGATAGCTCACGGTGTCGAGCTGGGTGTATGGATAGCTCACCGTGCAGAGCTGGATCTAGGATAGCTCACAGTGTAGAGCTGGGTGTATTGAGATCTCACAGTGTGTAGCTGGGTCTAGGATAGCTCACGGTGTAGAGCTGGGTCTAGGATAGCTCACGGTGTCGAGCTGGGTCTAGGATAGCTCACGGTGCAGACAGGGTGTATGGATATCTCACGGTGCTGTAGAGCTGGGTGTATGGATAGCTCATGGTGTAGAGCATGGTGTAGGGCTAGTTCACGGTGTACATCTGGGTTTAGGATAGCTCACGGTGTAGAGCTGGGTCTAGGGTAGCTCACGGTGTAGAGCTGGGTGTATGGATAGCTCACGGTGTAGAGTTGAGTGTATAGATAGCTCACGGTGTAGAGCTGGGTGTATGGATAGCTCACGGTGTAGAGCTGGGTCGAGGCGAGCTCACAGTGTAGAGCTGAGTTGATGGATAGCTCACGGTGTAGAGCTGGGTCTAGGATAGCTCACGGTGTAGAGCTGGGTCTAGGATAGCTCACGGTGTACAGTTGGGTCTAGGATAGCTCACGGTGTAGAGCTGGTTCTAGGATAGCACACGGTGTAGAGCTGGGTCTAGGAGAGCTCACGGTGTAGAGCTGGGTCTAGGAAAGCTCACTGTGTAGAGCTGGGTCTAGGATAGCTCACGGTGTAGAGCTGGGTCTAGGATAGCTCACGGTGTAGAGCTGGGCATATGAATAGTTCACGGTGTAGAGCTGGGTCTAGGATAGCTCACGGTGTAGAGCTGAGTGTATGGATAGCACAGGGTGTAGAGCTGGGTGTATGAATAGTTCACGGTGTGGAGCTGGGTCTAGGATAGCTCACGGTGTAGAGTTGGGTGTATGGATAATTCACGGTGTAGAGCTGGGTCTAGGGTAGCTCACGGTGTAGAGTTGGGTGTATGGATAATTCACGGTGTAGAGCTGGGTCTAGGGTAGCTCACGGTGTAGAGCTGGGTGTATGGATAGTTCACGGTGTAGAGCTGGGACTAGGACAGCTCACAGTGTAGCGCTGGGTGTATGGATAGTTCACGGTGTAGAGCTGCGTTTCGGATAGGTCACAGTGTAGACCTGGGTGTATGGATAGTTCACGGTGTAGACCTGGGTCTAGGATAGCTCACGATGTAGAGCTGGGTGTATGAATAGCTCACGGTGCTGCAGCGTGGGTGTACTGTTAGCTCACGGTGTAGAGCTGGGTGCATGGAGAGCTCACTGTGTAGAGCTGTGTCGAGGACAGCTCATGCTGTAGAGCTGGGTCTAGGATAGCTCACGGTGTATAGCTGTGTATATGGATAGCTCACGGTGTAGAGCTGGGTCTAGGATAGCTCACGGTGTAGAGCTGGGTCTAGGATAGCTCACGGTGTAGAGCTGGTTCTAGGATAGCACACGGTGTAGAGCTGGGTCTAGGAGAGCTCACGGTGTAGAGCTGGGTCTAGGATAGCTCACGGTGTAGAGCTGGGTCTAGGATAGCTCACGGTGTAGAGCTGGGTCTAGGATAGCTCACTGTGTAGAGCTGGGTCTAGGATAGCTCACGGTGTAGAGCTGGGTCTAGGATAGCTCACGGTGTAGAGCTCGGTCTAGGATAGCTCACGGTGTAGAGCTGTGTCTAGGATAGCTCACGGTGTAGAGCTGGGTCTAGGAAAGGTCAGTGTGTAGAGCTGGGTCTAGGATAGCTCACGGTGTAGAACTGGGTCTAGGAAAGGTCAGTGTGTAGAGCTGGGTCTAGGATAGCTCACGGTGTAGAGCTGGGTCCAGGAAAGCTCACGGTGTAGAGCTGGGTCTAGGAAAGGTCAGTGTGTAGAGCTGGGTCTAGGATAGCTCACGGTGTAGAGCTGGGTCTAGGATAGCTCACGGTGTAGAGCTGGGTCTAGGATAGCTCACGGTGTAGAGCTGGGTCTTGGATAGCTCACGGTGTAGAGCTGGGTCTAGGATAGCTCACGGTGTAGAGCTGGGTTTCTGGATAGCTCACGGTGTAGAGCTGGGTCTGGGATAGCTCACGGAGTTGAGCTGGGTTTCTGGATAGCTCACGGTGTGGTGCTGGGTCTAGGATAGCTCACGGTGTAGAGCTGTGTCTAGGATAGCTCACGGTGTCGTGCTGGGTCTAAGATAGCTCACGGTGTAGAGCTGGGTCTTGGATAGCTCACGGTGTAGAGCTGGGTCTAGGATAGCTCACGGTGTAGAGCTGGGTTTCTGGATAGCTCACGGTGTAGAGCTGGGTCTAGGATAGCTCACGGAGTTGAGCTGGGTTTCTGGATAGCTCACAGTGTGGTGCTGGGTCTAGGATAGCTCACGGTGTAGAGCTGTGTCTCGGATAGCTCACGGTGTCGTGCTGGGTCTAAGATAGCTCACGGTGTAGAGCTGGGTCTATAGATAGCTCAGGGTGTGGAACTGGGTCTAGGAGAGCTCACGGTTTAGAGCTCGGTCTAGGATAGCTCAAGGTGTAGAGCTGTTTCTAGGATAGGTCACGGTGTAGAGCTGGGTGTATGGATAGCTCACGCTGTAGAGCTGGGTCTAGGATAGCTCAATGTGTAGAGCTGGGTGTATGGATAGCTCACAGTGTAGAGCTGGGTGTATGGATAGGTCACGGTGTAGAGCTGGGTCTAGGATAGCACACGGTGTAGAGCTGGGTCTAGGTGAGCTCACGGTGTAGAGCTGGGTCTAGGAATGCTCACTGTGTAGAGCTAGGTCTAGGATAGCTCACAGTATAGAGCTGGGTCTAGGATAGGTCACGGTGTAGAGCTGGGTGTATGGATAGCTCACGCTGTAGAGCTGGGTCTAGGATAGCTCAATGTGTAGAGCTGGGTGTATGGATAGCTCACGATGGAGAGCTGGGTCTAGGACAGCTCACAGTGTAGAGCTGGGTGCATGGATAGTTCACGGTGTAGAGCTGGGTCTAGGATAGCTCACAGTGTCGAGCTGGGTGTATGGATAGTTCACGGTATAGAGCTGGGTCCTGGATAGCTCACGGTGTAGAGCTGGGTGTATGGATAGCTCACGGTGTAGAGCTGGGTGTATGGATAGGTCACGGTGTAGAGCTGGGTGTATGGATAGTTCACGGTGTAGAGCTGGGTTTAGGAGAGCACACGGTGTAGAGCTTGGTCTAGGGTAGCTCACGGTGTCGAGCTGGGTCTAGAATAGCTCACGGTGTCGAGCTGGGTCTAGGATAGCTCACGGTGTAGACTGGGTGTATGGATATCTCACGGTGCTGTAGAGCTGGGTGTATGGATAGCTCAAGGTGTAGAGCAGGGTGCAGGGCTAGTTCACGGTGTACAGCTGGGTCTCGGATAGCTCACGGTGTAGAGCTTGGTCTAGGGTAGCTCACGGTGTAGAACTGGCTGTATGGAGAGCTCACGGTGTAGAGCTGGGTCTAGGAAAGCTCACTGTGTAGAGCTGGGTCTAGGATAGCTCAAGGTGTAGAGCTGGGTGTAGGAAAGTTCACGGTGTAGAACTGGGTCTAGGATAGCTCACGGTGTAGAGCTGGGTTCATGGATAGCTCACGGTGTAGATCTGGGTCTAGGGTAGCTCACGGTGTAGAGCTGGGTGTATGGATAGTTCACGGTGTAGAGCTGTGTCTCGGGTAGCTCACGGTGTAGAGCTGGGTGTATGGATAGGTCACGGTGTAGACCTGGGTCTAGGATAGCTCACGGTGTAGAGCTGGGTCTAGGATAGTTCACGGTGCAGAGCTGGGTGTATGGATAGCTCATGGTGTAGAGCTGGGTGTATAGATAGCTCACGGTGTAGAGCTGGGTGTATGGATAGCTCACGGTATAGAGCTGGGTGTATGGATAGTTCACGGTGTACAGCTGGATGTACGGATAGTTCACAGGGTAGAGCTGTATCTAGGATAGCTCACGGTGTAGACCTGGGTCTAGGATAGCTCACGGTGTAGAGCAGGGTCTATGGATAGCTCAGGGTGTGGAACTGGGTCTAGGAGAGCTCACGGTTTAGAGCTCGGTCAAGGATAGCTCAAGGTGTAGAGCTGTGTCTCGGATAGGTCACGGTGTAGAGCTGGGTGTATGGATAGCTCAAGCTGTAGAGCTGGGTCTAGGAATGCTCACTGTGTAGAGCTAGGTCTAGGATAGCTCACAGTATAGAGCTGGGTCTAGGATAGGTCACGGTGTAGAGCTGGGTGTATGGATAGCTCACGCTGTAGAGCTGGGTCTAGGATAGCTCAATGTGTAGAGCTGGGTGTATGGATAGCTCACGATGGAGAGCTGGGTCTAGGACAGCTCACAGTGTAGAGCTGGGTGTATGGATAGCTCACAGTGTAGAGCTGGGTGTATGGATAGGTCACGGTGTAGAGCTGGGTCTAGGATAGCACACGGTGTAGAGCTGGGTCTAGGTGAGCTCACGGTGTAGAGCTGGGTCTAGGAATGCTCACTGTGTAGAGCTAGGTCTAGGATAGCTCACAGTATAGAGCTGGGTCTAGGATAGGTCACGGTGTAGAGCTGGGTGTATGGATAGCTCACAGTATAGAGCTGGGTCTAGGATAGGTCACGGTGTAGAGCTGGGTGTATGGATAGCTCACGCTGTAGAGCTGGGTCTAGGATAGCTCAATGTGTAGAGCTGGGTGTATGGATAGCTCACGATGGAGAGCTGGGTCTAGGACAGCTCACAGTGTAGAGCTGGGTGCATGGATAGTTCACGGTGTAGAGCTGGGTCTAGGATAGCTCACAGTGTCGAGCTGGGTGTATGGATAGTTCACGGTATAGAGCTGGGTCCTGGATAGCTCACGGTGTAGAGCTGGGTGTATGGATAGCTCACGGTGTAGAGCTGGGTGTATGGATAGGTCACGGTGTAGAGCTGGGTGTATGGATAGTTCACGGTGTAGAGCTGGGTTTAGGAGAGCACACGGTGTAGAGCTTGGTCTAGGGTAGCTCACGGTGTCGAGCTGGGTCTAGAATAGCTCACGGTGTCGAGCTGGGTCTAGGATAGCTCACGGTGTAGACTGGGTGTATGGATATCTCACGGTGCTGTAGAGCTGGGTGTATGGATAGCTCAAGGTGTAGAGCAGGGTGCAGGGCTAGTTCACGGTGTACAGCTGGGTCTCGGATAGCTCACGGTGTAGAGCTTGGTCTAGGGTAGCTCACGGTGTAGAACTGGCTGTATGGAGAGCTCACGGTGTAGAGCTGGGTCTAGGAAAGCTCACTGTGTAGAGCTGGGTCTAGGATAGCTCACGGTGTAGAGCTGGGTGTAGGAAAGTTCACGGTGTAGAACTGGGTCTAGGATAGCTCACGGTGTAGAGCTGGGTTCATGGATAGCTCACGGTGTAGATCTGGGTCTAGGGTAGCTCACGGTGTAGAGCTGGGTGTATGGATAGTTCACGGTGTAGAGCTGTGTCTCGGGTAGCTCACGGTGTAGAGCTGGGTGTATGGATAGGTCACGGTGTAGACCTGGGTCTAGGATAGCTCACGGTGTAGAGCTGGGTCTAGGATAGTTCACGGTGCAGAGCTGGGTGTATGGATAGCTCATGGTGTAGAGCTGGGTGTATAGATAGCTCACGGTGTAGAGCTGGGTGTATGGATAGCTCACGGTATAGAGCTGGGTGTATGGATAGTTCACGGTGTACAGCTGGATGTACGGATAGTTCACAGGGTAGAGCTGTATCTAGGATAGCTCACGGTGTAGACCTGGGTCTAGGATAGCTCACGGTGTAGAGCAGGGTCTATGGATAGCTCAGGGTGTGGAACTGGGTCTAGGAGAGCTCACGGTTTAGAGCTCGGTCAAGGATAGCTCAAGGTGTAGAGCTGTGTCTCGGATAGGTCACGGTGTAGAGCTGGGTGTATGGATAGCTCAAGCTGTAGAGCTGGGTCTAGGATAGCTCAATGTGTAGAGCTGGGTATATGGATAGGTCACGGTGTAGAGCTGGGTCTAGGATAGCACACGGTGTAGAGCTGAGTCTAGGTGAGCTCACGGTGTAGAGCTGGGTCTAGGAATGCTCACTGTGTAGAGCTAGGTCTCGGATAGGTCACGGTGTAGAGCTGGGTGTATGGATAGCTCACGCTGTAGAGCTGGGTCTAGGATAGCTCAATGTGTAGAGCTGGGTGTAAGGATAGCTCACGCTGTAGAGCTGGGTCTAGGATAGCTCACAGTGTAGTGCTGGGTGTATGGATAGCTCACGATGGAGAGCTGGGTCTAGGACAGCTCACAGTGTAGAGCTGGGTGCATGGATAGTTCACGGTGTAGAGCTGGGTCTAGGATAGCTCACAGTGTCGCGCTGGGTGTATGGATAGTTCACGGTATAGAGCTGGGTCCTGGATAGCTCACGGTGTAGAGCTGGGTGTATGGATAGCTCACGGTGTAGAGCTGGGTGTATGGATAGCTCACGGTGTAGAGATGGGTGTATGGATAGTTCACGGTGTAGAGCTGGGTTTCGGAGAGCACACGGTGTAGAGCTTGGTCTAGGATAGCTCACGGTGTCGAGCTGGGTCTAGGATAGCTCACGGTGTCGAGCTGGGTCTAGGATAGCTCACGGTGTAGACTGGGTGTATGGATATCTCACGGTGCTGTAGAGCTGGGTGTATGGATAGCTTAAGGTGTAGAGCAGGGTGCAGGGCTAGTTCACGGTGTACAGCTGGATCTCGGATAGCTCACGGTGTAGAGCTTGGTCTAGGGTAGCTCACGGTGTAGAACTGGCTGTATGGAGAGCTCACGGTGTAGAGCTGGGTCTAGGATAGCTCACGGTGTCGAGCTGGGTGTATGGATAGCTCACCGTGCAGAGCTGGATCTAGGATAGCTCACAGTGTAGAGCTGGGTGTATTGAGATCTCACAGTGTGTAGCTGGGTCTAGGATAGCTCACGGTGTAGAGCTGGGTCTAGGATAGCTCACGGTGTCGAGCTGGGTCTAGGATAGCTCACGGTGCAGACAGGGTGTATGGATATCTCACGGTGCTGTAGAGCTGGGTGTATGGATAGCTCATGGTGTAGAGCATGGTGTAGGGCTAGTTCACGGTGTACATCTGGGTTTAGGATAGCTCACGGTGTAGAGCTGGGTCTAGGGTAGCTCACGGTGTAGAGCTGGGTGTATGGATAGCTCACGGTGTAGAGTTGAGTGTATAGATAGCTCACGGTGTAGAGCTGGGTGTATGGATAGCTCACGGTGTAGAGCTGGGTCGAGGCGAGCTCACAGTGTAGAGCTGAGTTGATGGATAGCTCACGGTGTAGAGCTGGGTCTAGGATAGCTCACGGTGTAGAGCTGGGTCTAGGATAGCTCACGGTGTACAGTTGGGTCTAGGATAGCTCACGGTGTAGAGCTGGTTCTAGGATAGCACACGGTGTAGAGCTGGGTCTAGGAGAGCTCACGGTGTAGAGCTGGGTCTAGGAAAGCTCACTGTGTAGAGCTGGGTCTAGGATAGCTCACGGTGTAGAGCTGGGTCTAGGATAGCTCACGGTGTAGAGCTGGGCATATGAATAGTTCACGGTGTAGAGCTGGGTCTAGGATAGCTCACGGTGTAGAGCTGAGTGTATGGATAGCACAGGGTGTAGAGCTGGGTGTATGAATAGTTCACGGTGTGGAGCTGGGTCTAGGATAGCTCACGGTGTAGAGTTGGGTGTATGGATAATTCACGGTGTAGAGCTGGGTCTAGGGTAGCTCACGGTGTAGAGTTGGGTGTATGGATAATTCACGGTGTAGAGCTGGGTCTAGGGTAGCTCACGGTGTAGAGCTGGGTGTATGGATAGTTCACGGTGTAGAGCTGGGACTAGGACAGCTCACAGTGTAGCGCTGGGTGTATGGATAGTTCACGGTGTAGAGCTGCGTTTCGGATAGGTCACAGTGTAGACCTGGGTGTATGGATAGTTCGCGGTGTAGACCTGGGTCTAGGATAGCTCACGATGTAGAGCTGGGTGTATGAATAGCTCACGGTGCTGCAGCGTGGGTGTACTGTTAGCTCACGGTGTAGAGCTGGGTGCATGGAGAGCTCACTGTGTAGAGCTGTGTCGAGGACAGCTCATGCTGTAGAGCTGGGTCTAGGATAGCTCACGGTGTATAGCTGTGTATATGGATAGCTCACGGTGTAGAGCTGGGTCTAGGATAGCTCACGGTGTAGAGCTGGGTCTAGGATAGCTCACGGTGTAGAGCTGGTTCTAGGATAGCACACGGTGTAGAGCTGGGTCTAGGAGAGCTCACGGTGTAGAGCTGGGTCTAGGATAGCTCACGGTGTAGAGCTGGGTCTAGGATAGCTCACGGTGTAGAGCTGGGTCTAGGATAGCTCACTGTGTAGAGCTGGGTCTAGGATAGCTCACGGTGTAGAGCTGGGTCTAGGATAGCTCACGGTGTAGAGCTCGGTCTAGGATAGCTCACGGTGTAGAGCTGTGTCTAGGATAGCTCACGGTGTAGAGCTGGGTCTAGGAAAGGTCAGTGTGTAGAGCTGGGTCTAGGATAGCTCACGGTGTAGAACTGGGTCTAGGAAAGGTCAGTGTGTAGAGCTGGGTCTAGGATAGCTCACGGTGTAGAGCTGGGTCCAGGAAAGCTCACGGTGTAGAGCTGGGTCTAGGAAAGGTCAGTGTGTAGAGCTGGGTCTAGGATAGCTCACGGTGTAGAGCTGGGTCTAGGATAGCTCACGGTGTAGAGCTGGGTCTAGGATAGCTCACGGTGTAGAGCTGGGTCTTGGATAGCTCACGGTGTAGAGCTGGGTCTAGGATAGCTCACGGTGTAGAGCTGGGTTTCTGGATAGCTCACGGTGTAGAGCTGGGTCTGGGATAGCTCACGGAGTTGAGCTGGGTTTCTGGATAGCTCACGGTGTGGTGCTGGGTCTAGGATAGCTCACGGTGTAGAGCTGTGTCTAGGATAGCTCACGGTGTCGTGCTGGGTCTAAGATAGCTCACGGTGTAGAGCTGGGTCTTGGATAGCTCACGGTGTAGAGCTGGGTCTAGGATAGCTCACGGTGTAGAGCTGGGTTTCTGGATAGCTCACGGTGTAGAGCTGGGTCTAGGATAGCTCACGGAGTTGAGCTGGGTTTCTGGATAGCTCACAGTGTGGTGCTGGGTCTAGGATAGCTCACGGTGTAGAGCTGTGTCTCGGATAGCTCACGGTGTCGTGCTGGGTCTAAGATAGCTCACGGTGTAGAGCTGGGTCTATAGATAGCTCAGGGTGTGGAACTGGGTCTAGGAGAGCTCACGGTTTAGAGCTCGGTCTAGGATAGCTCAAGGTGTAGAGCTGTTTCTAGGATAGGTCACGGTGTAGAGCTGGGTGTATGGATAGCTCACGCTGTAGAGCTGGGTCTAGGATAGCTCAATGTGTAGAGCTGGGTGTATGGATAGCTCACAGTGTAGAGCTGGGTGTATGGATAGGTCACGGTGTAGAGCTGGGTCTAGGATAGCACACGGTGTAGAGCTGGGTCTAGGTGAGCTCACGGTGTAGAGCTGGGTCTAGGAATGCTCACTGTGTAGAGCTAGGTCTAGGATAGCTCACAGTATAGAGCTGGGTCTAGGATAGGTCACGGTGTAGAGCTGGGTGTATGGATAGCTCACGCTGTAGAGCTGGGTCTAGGATAGCTCAATGTGTAGAGCTGGGTGTATGGATAGCTCACGATGGAGAGCTGGGTCTAGGACAGCTCACAGTGTAGAGCTGGGTGCATGGATAGTTCACGGTGTAGAGCTGGGTCTAGGATAGCTCACAGTGTCGAGCTGGGTGTATGGATAGTTCACGGTATAGAGCTGGGTCCTGGATAGCTCACGGTGTAGAGCTGGGTGTATGGATAGCTCACGGTGTAGAGCTGGGTGTATGGATAGGTCACGGTGTAGAGCTGGGTGTATGGATAGTTCACGGTGTAGAGCTGGGTTTAGGAGAGCACACGGTGTAGAGCTTGGTCTAGGGTAGCTCACGGTGTCGAGCTGGGTCTAGAATAGCTCACGGTGTCGAGCTGGGTCTAGGATAGCTCACGGTGTAGACTGGGTGTATGGATATCTCACGGTGCTGTAGAGCTGGGTGTATGGATAGCTCAAGGTGTAGAGCAGGGTGCAGGGCTAGTTCACGGTGTACAGCTGGGTCTCGGATAGCTCACGGTGTAGAGCTTGGTCTAGGGTAGCTCACGGTGTAGAACTGGCTGTATGGAGAGCTCACGGTGTAGAGCTGGGTCTAGGATAGCTCACGGTGTCGATCTGGGTGTATGGATAGCTCACCGTGCAGAGCTGGATCTAGGATAGCTCACAGTGTAGAGCTGGGTCTAGGATAGCTCACGGTGTCGAGCTGGGTGTATTAAGATCTCACGGTGTATAGCTGGGTCTAGGATAGCTCACGGTGTAGAGCTGGGTGTATGGATAGTTCACAGTGTAGCGCTGGGTGTATGGATAGTTCACGGTGTAGAGCTGCGTTTAGGATAGGTCACAGTGTAGACCTGGGTGTATGGATAGTTCACGGTGTAGACCTGGGTCTAGGATAGCTCACGATGTAGAGCTGGGTGTATGAATAGCTCACGGTGCTGCAGCGTGGGTGTACTGTTAGCTCACGGTGTAGAGCTGGGTGCATGGAGAGCTCACTGTGTAGAGCTGTGTCGAGGACAGCTCATGCTGTAGAGCTGGGTCTAGGATAGCTCACGGTGTATAGCTGTGTATATGGATAGCTCACGGTGTAGAGCTGGGTCTAGGATAGCTCACGGTGTAGAGCTGGGTCTAGGATAGCTCACGGTGTAGAGCTGGTTCTAGGATAGCACACGGTGTAGAGCTGGGTCTAGGAGAGCTCACGGTGTAGAGCTGGGTCTAGGATAGCTCACGGTGTAGAGCTGGGTCTAGGATAGCTCACGGTGTAGAGCTGGGTCTAGGATAGCTCACTGTGTAGAGCTGGGTCTAGGACAGGTCACGGTGTAGAGCTGGGTCTAGGATAGCTCACGGTGTAGAGCTGGGTCTAGGATAGCTCACGGTGTAGAGCTGGGTCTAGGATAGCTCGCGGTGTAGAGCTGGTTCTAGGATAGCTCACGGTGTAGAGCTGGGTCTAGGAAAGGTCAGTGTGTAGAGCTGTGTCTAGGATAGCTCACGGTGTAGAGCTGGGTCTAGGATAGCTCACGGTGTAGAGCTGGGTCTAGGATAGCTCACGGTGTAGAGCTGGGTCTTGGATAGCTCACGGTGTAGAGCTGGGTCTAGGATAGCTCACGGTGTAGAGCTGGGTTTCTGGATAGCTCACGGTGTAGAGCTGGGTCTGGGATAGCTCACGGAGTTGAGCTGGGTTTCTGGATAGCTCACGGTGTGGTGCTGGGTCTAGGATAGCTCACGGTGTATTGCTGGGTCTAGGATAGCTCACGGTGTAGAGCTGGGTTTCTGGATAGCTCACGGTGTAGAGCTGGGTCTGGGATAGCTCACGGAGTTGAGCTGGGTTTCTGGATAGCTCACGGTGTCGTGCTGGGTCTAAGATAGCTCACGGTGTAGAGCTGGGTCTTGGATAGCTCACGGTGTAGAGCTGGGTCTAGGATAGCTCACGGTGTAGAGCTGGGTTTCTGGATAGCTCACGGTGTAGAGCTGGGTCTAGGATAGCTCACGGAGTTGAGCTGGGTTTCTGGATAGCTCACAGTGTGGTGCTGGGTCTAGGATAGCTCACGGTGTAGAGCTGTGTCTAGGATAGCTCACGGTGTCGTGCTGGGTCTAAGATAGCTCACGGTGTAGAGCTGGGTCTATAGATAGCTCAGGGTGTGGAACTGGGTCTAGGAGAGCTCACGGTTTAGAGCTCGGTCTAGGATAGCTCAAGGTGTAGAGCTGTGTCTAGGATAGGTCACGGTGTAGAGCTGGGTGTATGGATAGCTCACGCTGTAGAGCTGGGTCTAGGATAGCTCAATGTGTAGAGCTGGGTGTATGGATAGCTCACGGTGTAGAGCTGGGTGTATGGATAGGTCACGGTGTAGAGCTGGGTCTAGGATAGCACACGGTGTAGAGCTGGGTCTAGGTGAGCTCACGGTGTAGAGCTGGGTCTAGGAATGCTCACTGTGTAGAGCTAGGTCTAGGATAGCTCACAGTATTGAGCTGGGTCTAGGATAGGTCACGGTGTAGAGCTGGGTGTATGGATAGCTCATGCTGTAGAGCTGGGTCTAGGATAGCTCAATGTGTAGAGCTGGGTGTATGGATAGCTCACGATGGAGAGCTGGGTCTAGGACAGCTCACAGTGTAGAGCTGGGTGCATGGATAGTTCACGGTGTAGAGCTGGGTCTAGGATAGCTCACAGTGTCGAGCTGGGTGTATGGATAGTTCACGGTATAGAGCTGGGTCCTGGATAGCTCACGGTGTAGAGCTGGGTGTATGGATAGCTCACGGTGTAGAGCTGGGTGTATGGATAGTTCACGGTGTAGAGCTGGGTCTAGGATAGCTCACGGTGTCGAGCTGGGTCTATAATAGCTCACGGTGTCGAGCTGGGTCTAGGATAGCTCACGGTGTAGACTGGGTGTATGGATATCTCACGGTGCTGTAGAGCTGGGTGTATGGATAGCTCAAGGTGTAGAGCAGGGTGCAGGGCTAGTTCACGGTGTACAGCTGGGTCTCGGATAGCTCACGGTGTAGAGCTTGGTCTAGGGTAGCTCACGGTGTAGAACTGGCTGTATGGAGAGCTCACGGTGTAGAGCTGGGTCTAGGATAGCTCACGGTGTCGATCTGGGTGTATGGATAGCTCACCGTGCAGAGCTGGATCTAGGATAGCTCACAGTGTAGAGCTGGGTCTAGGATAGCTCACGGTGTCGAGCTGGGTGTATTAAGATCTCACGGTGTATAGCTGGGTCTAGGATAGCTCACGGTGTCGAGCTGGGTCTAGGATAGCTCACGGTGCAGACAGGGTGTATGGATATCTCACGGTGCTGCAGAGCTGGGTGTATGGATAGCTCATGGTGTAGAGCATGGTGTAGGGCTAGTTCACGGTGTACAGCTGGGTTTAGGATAGCTCACGGTGTAGAGCTGGGTCGAGGGTAGCTCACGGTGTAGAGCTGGGTGTATGGATAGCTCACGGTGTAGAGTTGAGTGTATGGATAGCTCACGGTGTAGAGCTGGGTGTATGGATAGCTCACGGTGTAGAGCTGGGTCTAGGCGAGCTCACTGTGTAGAGCTGAGTTGATGGATAGCTCACGGTGTAGAGTTGTGTCTAGGATAGCTCACGGTGTAGAGCTGGTTCTAGGATAGCACAGGGTGTAGAGCTGGGTCTAGGAGAGCTCACGGTGTAGAGCTTGGTCTAGGAAAGCTCACGGTGTAGAGCTGGGTCTAGGATAGCTCACTGTGTAGAGCTGAGTGTATGGATAGCACAGGGTGTAGAGCTGGGCGTATGAATAGTTCACGGTGTGGAGCTGGGCGTATGAATAGTTCACGGTGTAGAGCTGGGTCTAGGATAGCTCACAGTGTAGAGCTGAGTGTATGGATAGCACAGGGTGTAGAGCTGGGTGTATGAATAGTTCACGGTGTGGAGCTGGGTCTAGGATAGCTCACGGTGTAGAGTTGGGTGTATGGATAATTCACGGTGTAGAGCTGGGTCTAGGGTAGCTCACGGTGTAGAGTTGGGTGTATGGATAATTCACGGTGTAGAGCTGGGTCTAGGGTAGCTCACGGTGTAGAGCTGGGTGTATGGATAGTTCACGGTGTAGAGCTGGGACTAGGACAGCTCACAGTGTAGCGCTGGGTGTATGGATAGTTCACGGTGTAGAGCTGCGTTTAGGATAGGTCACAGTGTAGACCTGGGTGTATGGATAGTTCACGGTGTAGACCTGGGTCTAGGATAGCTCACGATGTAGAGCTGGGTGTATGAAGAGCTCACGGTCCTGCAGCGTGGGTGTACTGTTAGCTCACGGTGTAGAGCTGGGTGCATGGAGAGCTCACTGTGTAGAGCTGTGTCGAGGACAGCTCATGCTGTAGAGCTGGGTCTCGGATAGTTCACGGTGTATAGCTGTGTATATGGATAGCTCACGGTGTAGAGCTGGGTCTAGGATAGCTCACGGTGTAGAGCTGGGTCTAGGATAGCTCACGGTGTAGAGCTGGTTCTAGGATAGCACACGGTGTAGAGCTGGGTCTAGGAGAGCTCACGGTGTAGAGCTGGGTCTAGGATAGCTCACGGTGTAGAGCTGGGTCTAGGATAGCTCACTGTGTAGAGCTGGGTCTAGGATAGGTCACGGTGTAGAGGTGGGTCTAGGATAGCTCACGGTGTAGAGCTGGGTCTCGGATAGCTCACGGTGTAGAGCTAGGTCTAGGATAGCTCACGGTGTAGAGCTGGTTCTAGGATAGCTCACGGTGTAGAGCTGGGTCTAGGAAAGGTCACTGTGTAGAGCTGGGTCTAGGATAGCTCACGGTGTAGAGCTGGGTCTAGGATAGCTCACGGTGTAGAGCTGGGTCTAGGATAGCTCACGGTGTAGAGCTGGGTCTTGGATAGTTCACGGTGTAGAGCTGGGTCTAGGATAGCTCACGGTGTAGAGCTGGGTTTCTGGATAGCTCACGGTGTGGTGCTGGGTCTAGGATAGCTCACGGTGTAGAGCTGTGTCTAGGATAGCTCACGGTGTCGTGCTGGGTCTAAGATAGCTCACGGTGTAACATAACATAGATTAACATAGAATTTACAGTGCAGAAGGAGGCCATTCGGCTCATCGAGACTGCACCGGCTCTTGGAAAGAGCACCCTTCCCAAGGTCAGCACCTCCACCCGATCCCCATAACCCAGTAACCCCACCCAACACTAAGGGCAATTTTGGACACTAAGGGCAATTTATCATGGCCAATCCACCTAACCTGCACATCTTTGGACTGTGGGAGGAAACCGGAGCACCCGGAGGAAACCCACGCAGACACGGGGAGGATGTGCAGACTCCGCACAGACAGTGACCCAAGCCGGCATCGAACCTGGGAACCTGGAGCTGTGAAGCCATTGTGCTATCCACAATGCTACCGAGCTGGGTCTTGGATAGCTCACGGTGTAGAGCTGGGTCTAGGATAGTTCACGGTGTAGAGCTGGGTCAAGGATAGCTCGCTGTGTAGAGCTGGGTGTATGGATACCTCACGGTGTAGAGCTGGGTCTAGGACAGCTCACGGTGTAGAGCTGGGTCTAGGATAGTTCACGGTGTAGAGTTGGGTGTATGGATAGTTCACGGTGCAAAGCTGGGTCTAGGATAACTCACGGTGTAGAGCTGGGTCTAGGATAGCTCACGGTGTAGAGCTGGGTCTAGGATAGCTCACGGTGTAGAGCTGGGTCTAGGCTAGCTCACAGTGTAGAGCTGGGTCTCGGATAGCTCACGGTGTAGAGCTGGGTCTAGGATAGCTCACGGTGTAGAGCTGGGTGTATAGATAGCTCACGGTGTGGAGCTGGATCTACGATAGCTCACGGTGTAGAGCTGGGTCTAGGATAGCTCACGGTGTAGAGCTGGGTGTATGGATAGCACACGGTGTAGAGCTGGGTCTAGGATAGCTCACGGTGTACAGCTGGGTCTAGGATAGCTCACGGTGTAGAGCTGGGTGTATGGATAGGTCACAGTGTAGAGCTGGGTCTAGGATAGCTCACGGTGTAGAGCTGGGTGTATAGATAGCTCACGGTGTGGAGCTGGGTCTAGGATAGCTCACGGTGTAGAGCGGGGTCTAGGATAGCTCACAGTGTAGAGCTGGGTTTATGGATAGCTCACGGTGTCGAGCTGGGTGTATGGATAGCTCACGGTGTAGAGCTGGGTCTAGGATAGCTCATGGTGTGGAACTGGGTCTAGGATAGCTCACGGTGTAGAGCTGGGTGTATGGATAGCTCACGGTGTAGAGCTGGGTCTAGGGTAGCTCACGGTGTAGAGCTGGGTTTATGGATAGGTCAAGGTGTAGAGCTGGGTCTAGGATAGCTCACTGTGTAGAGTTGGGTGTATTGCGTGCTCACGGTGTATAGCTGGGTCTAGGATAGCTCATGGTGTGGAACTGGGTCTAGGATAGCTCACGGTGTAGAGCTGGGTGTATGGATAGTTCAGGGTGTAGTGCTGGGTGTATGGATAGCTCACGGTGTAGAGCTGGGTCTCGGATAGCTCACGGTGTAGAGCTGGGTTTCTGGATAGCTCACGGTGTAGAGCTGGGTCTAGGATAGCTCACGGTGTAGAGCTGGGTCTAGGATAGCTCACGGAGTTGAGCTGGGTTTCTGGATAGCTCACGGTGTCGAGCTGGGTGTATGGATAGTTCACGGTGTAGTGCTGGGTGTATGGATAGCTCACGGTGTAGTGCTGGGTCTAGGATAGCTCACGGTGTAGAGCTGGTTCTAGGATAGCACACGGTGTAGAGCTGGGTCTAGGAGAGCTCACGGTGTAGAGCTGGGTCTAGGATAGCTCACGGTGTAGAGCTGGGTCTAGGATAGCTCACGGTGTAGAGCTGGGTCTAGGAGAGCTCACGGTGTAGAGCTGGGTCTAGGATAGCTCACGGTGTAGAGCTGGGTCTAGGATAGCTCACTGTGTAGAGCTGGGTCTAGGATAGGTCACGGTGTAGAGCTGGGTCTAGGATAGCTCACGGTGTAGAGCTGGGTCTAGGATAGCTCACGGTGTAGAGCTGGGTCAAGGATAGCTCGCGGTGTAGAGCTGGTTCTAGGATAGCTCACGGTGTAGAGCTGGGTCTAGGAAAGGTCAGTGTGTAGAGCTGTGTCTAGGATAGCTCACGGTGTAGAGCTGGGTCTAGGATAGCTCACGGTGTAGAGCTGGGTCTAGGATAGCTCACGGTGTAGAGCTGGGTCTTGGATAGCTCACGGTGTAGAGCTGGGTCTAGGATAGCTCACGGTGTAGAGCTGGGTTTCTGGATAGCTCACGGTGTAGAGCTGGGTCTGGGATAGCTCACGGAGTTGAGCTGGGTTTCTGGATAGCTCACGGTGTGGTGCTGGGTCTAGGATAGCTCACGGTGTAGAGCTGTGTCTAGGATAGCTCACGGTGTCGTGCTGGGTCTAAGATAGCTCACGGTGTAGAGCTGGGTCTTGGATAGCTCACGGTGTAGAGCTGGGTCTAGGATAGCTCACGGTGTAGAGCTGGGTTTCTGGATAGCTCACGGTGTAGAGCTGGGTGTAGGATAGCTCACGGAGTTGAGCTGGGTTTCTGGATAGCTCACAGTGTGGTGCTGCGTCTAGGATAGCTCACGGTGTAGAGCTGTGTCTAGGATAGCTCACGGTGTCGTGCTGGGTCTAAGATAGCTCACGGTGTAGAGCTGGGTCTATAGATAGGTCAGGGTGTGGAACTGGGTCTAGGAGAGCTCCCGGTTTAGAGCTCGGTCTAGGATAGCTCAAGGTGTAGAGCTGTGTCTAGGATAGGTCACGGTGTAGAGCTGGGTGTATGGATAGCTCACGCTGTAGAGCTGGGTCTAGGATAGCTCAATGTGTAGAGCTGGGTGTATGGATAGCTCACGGTGTAGAGCTGGGTGTATGGATAGGTCACGGTGTAGAGCTGGGTCTAGGATAGCACACGGTGTAGAGCTGGGTCTAGGAATGCTCACTGTGTAGAGCTAGGTCTAGGATAGCTCACAGTATAGAGCTGGGTCTAGGATAGGTCACGGTGTAGAGCTGGGTGTATGGATAGCTCACGCTGTAGAGCTGGGTCTAGGATAGCTCAATGTGTAGAGCTGGGTGTATGGATAGCTCACGATGGAGAGCTGGGTCTAGGACAGCTCACAGTGTAGAGCTGGGTGCATGGATAGTTCACGGTGTAGAGCTGGGTCTAGGATAGCTCACAGTGTCGAGCTGGGTGTATGGATAGTTCACGGTATAGACCTGGGTCCTGGATAGCTCACGGTGTAGAGCTGGGTGTATGGATAGCTCACGGTGTAGAGCTGGGTGTATGGATAGCTCACGGTGTAGAGCTGGGTGTATGGATAGTTCACGGTGTAGAGCTGGGTTTAGGAGAGCACATGGTGTAGAGCTTGGTCTAGGATAGCTCACGGTGTCGAGCTGGGTCTATAATAGCTCACGGTGTCGAGCTGGGTCTAGGATAGCTCACGGTGTAGACTGGGTGTATGGATATCTCACGGTGCTGTAGAGCTGGGTGTATGGATAGCTCAAGGTGTAGAGCAGGGTGCAGGGCTAGTTCACGGTGTACAGCTGGGTCTCGGATAGCTCACGGTGTAGAACTTGGTCTAGGGTAGCTCACGGTGTAGAACTGGCTGTATGGAGAGCTCACGGTGTAGAGCTGGGTCTAGGATAGCTCACGGTGTCAATCTGGGTGTATGGATAGCTCACCGTGCAGAGCTGGATCTCGGATAGCTCACAGTGTAGAGCTGGGTCTAGGATAGCTCACGGTGTCGAGCTGGGTGTATTAAGATCTCACGGTGTATAGCTGGGTCTAGGATAGCTCACGGTGTAGAGCTGGGTCTAGGATAGCTCACGGTGTCGAGCTGGGTCTAGGATAGCTCACGGTGCAGACAGGGTGTATGGATATCTCACGGTGCTGCAGAGCTGGGTGTATGGATAGCTCATGGTGTAGAGCATGGTGTAGGGCTAGTTCACGGTGTACAGCTGGGTTTAGGATAGCTCACGGTGTAGAGCTGGGTCGAGGGTAGCTCACGGTGCAGAGCTGGGTGTATGGATAGCTCACGGTGTAGAGTTGAGTGTATGGATAGCTCACGGTGTAGAGCTGGGTGTATGGATAGCTCACGGTGTAGAGCTGGGTCTAGGCGAGCTCACTGTGTAGAGCTGAGTTGATGGATAGCTCACGGTGTAGAGTTGGGTCTAGGATAGCTCACGGTGTAGAGCTGGTTCTAGGATAGCACAGGGTGTAGAGCTGGGTCTAGGAGAGCTCACGGTGTAGAGCTGGGTCTAGGAAAGCTCACTGTGTAGAGCTGGGTGTAGGATAGCTCACGGTGTAGAGCTGGGTCTAGGATAACTCACGGTGTAGAGCTGGGCGTATGAATAGTTCACGGTGTAGAGCTGGGTCTAGGATAGCTCACAGTGTAGAGCTGAGTGTATGGATAGCACAGGGTGTAGAGCTGGGTGTATGGATAGTTCACGGTGTGGAGCTGGGTCTAGGATAGCTCACGGTGTAGATCTGGGTGTATGGATAGCTCACGATGTAGAGCTGGGTCTAGGATAGCTCACGGTGTAGAGCTGGTTCTAGGATAGCACAGGGTGTAGAGCTGGGTCTAGGAGAGCTCACGGTGTAGAGCTGGGTCTAGGAAAGCTCACTGTGTAGAGCTGGGTCTAGGATAGCTCACGGTGTAGAGCTGGGTCTAGGATAGCTCACTGTGTAGAGCTGAGTGTATGGATAGCACAGGGTGTAGAGCTGGGTGTATGAATAGTTCACGGTGTGGAGCTGGGCGTATGAATAGTTCACGGTGTAGAGCTGGGTCTAGGATAGCTCACAGTGTAGAGCTGAGTGTATGGATAGCACAGGGTGTAGAGCTGGGTGTATGAATAGTTCACGGTGTGGAGCTGGGTCTAGGATAGCTCACGGTGTAGAGTTGGGTGTATGGATAATTCACGGTGTAGAGCTGGGTCTAGGGTAGCTCACGGTGTAGAGTTGGGTGTATGGATAATTCACGGTGTAGAGCTGGGTCTAGGGTAGCTCACGGTGTAGAG
The DNA here is from genome assembly GCF_047496885.1 of Scyliorhinus torazame. Lineage (NCBI taxonomy): Eukaryota > Metazoa > Chordata > Chondrichthyes > Carcharhiniformes > Scyliorhinidae > Scyliorhinus > Scyliorhinus torazame. The sequence goes on along the minus strand of NC_092728.1, from coordinate 112,694,921 downwards.
CTGGGTGTATGGATAGTTCACGGTGTAGAGCTGGGACTAGGACAGCTCACAGTGTAGCGCTGGGTGTATGGATAGTTCACGGTGTAGAGCTGCGTTTAGGGTAGGTCACAGTGTAGACCTGGGTGTATGGATAGTTCACGGTGTAGACCTGGGTCTAGGAGAGCTCACGGTGTAGAGCTGGGTCTAGGATAGCTCACGGTGTAGAGCTGGGTCTAGGATAGCTCACTGTGTAGAGCTGGGTCTAGGATAGGTCACGGTGTAGAGGTGGGTCTAGGATAGCTCACGGTGTAGAGCTGGGTCTAGGATAGCTCACGGTGTAGAGCTAGGTCTAGGATAGCTCACGGTGTAGAGCTGGTTCTAGGATAGCTCACGGTGTAGAGCTGGGTCTAGGAAAGGTCACTGTGTAGAGCTGGGTCTAGGATAGCTCACGGTGTAGAGCTGGGTCTAGGATAGCTCACGGTGTAGAGCTGGGTCTAGGATAGCTCACGGTGTAGAGCTGGGTCTAGGATAGCTCACGGTGTAGAGCTGGGTCTTGGATAGTTCACGGTGTAGAGCTGGGTCTAGGATAGCTCACGGTGTAGAGCTGGGTTTCTGGATAGCTCACGGTGTGGTGCTGGGTCTAGGATAGCTCACGGTGTAGAGCTGTGTCTAGGATAGCTCACGATGTCGTGCTGGGTCTAAGATAGCTCACGGTGTAACATAACATAGATTAACATAGAATTTACAGTGCAGAAGGAGGCCATTCGGCTCATCGAGACTGCACCGGCTCTTGGAAAGAGCACCCTTCCCAAGGTCAGCACCTCCACCCGATCCCCATAACCCAGTAACCCCACCCAACACTAAGGGCAATTTTGGACACTAAGGGCAATTTATCATGGCCAATCCACCTAACCTGCACATCTTTGGACTGTGGGAGGAATCCGGAGCACCCGGAGGAAACCCACGCAGACACGGGGAGGATGTGCAGACTCCGCACAGACAGTGACCCAAGCCGGAATCGAACCTGGGAACCTGGAGCTGTGAAGCCATTGTGCTATCCACAATGCTACCGAGCTGGGTCTTGGATAGCTCACGGTGTAGAGCTGGGTCTAGGATAGTTCACGGTGTAGAGCTGGGTCAAGGATAGCTCGCTGTGTAGAGCTGGGTGTATGGATACCTCACGGTGTAGAGCTGGGTCTAGGACAGCTCACGGTGTAGAGCTGGGTCTAGGATAGTTCACGGTGTAGAGTTGGGTGTATGGATAGTTCACGGTGCAAAGCTGGGTCTAGGATAACTCACGGTGTAGAGCTGGGTCTAGGATAGCTCACGGTGTAGAGCTGGGTCTAGGATAGCTCACGGTGTAGAGCTGGGTCTAGGCTAGCTCACAGTGTAGAGCTGGGTCTCGGATAGCTCACGGTGTAGAGCTGGGTCTAGGATAGCTCACGGTGTAGAGCTGGGTGTATAGATAGCTCACGGTGTGGAGCTGGATCTACGATAGCTCACGGTGTAGAGCTGGGTCTAGGATAGCTCACGGTGTAGAGCTGGGTGTATGGATAGCACACGGTGTAGAGCTGGGTCTAGGATAGCTCACGGTGTACAGCTGGGTCTAGGATAGCTCACGGTGTAGAGCTGGGTGTATGGATAGGTCACAGTGTAGAGCTGGGTCTAGGATAGCTCACGGTGTAGAGCTGGGTGTAAAGATAGCTCACGGTGTGGAGCTGGGTCTAGGATAGCTCACGGTGTAGAGCGGGGTCTAGGATAGCTCACAGTGTAGAGCTGGGTTTATGGATAGCTCACGGTGTCGAGCTGGGTGTATGGATAGCTCACGGTGTAGAGCTGGGTCTAGGATAGCTCATGGTGTGGAACTGGGTCTAGGATAGCTCACGGTGTAGAGCTGGGTGTATGGATAGCTCACGGTGTAGAGCTGGGTCTAGGGTAGCTCACGGTGTAGAGCTGGGTTTATGGATAGGTCAAGGTGTAGAGCTGGGTCTAGGATAGCTCACTGTGTAGAGTTGGGTGTATTGCGTGCTCACGGTGTATAGCTGGGTCTAGGATAGCTCATGGTGTGGAACTGGGTCTAGGATAGCTCACGGTGTAGAGCTGGGTGTATGGATAGTTCAGGGTGTAGTGCTGGGTGTATGGATAGCTCACGGTGTAGAGCTGGGTCTAGGATAGCTCACGGTGTAGAGCTGGGTTTCTGGATAGCTCACGGTGTAGAGCTGGGTCTAGGATAGCTCACGGTGTAGAGCTGGGTCTAGGATAGCTCACGGAGTTGAGCTGGGTTTCTGGATAGCTCACGGTGTCGAGCTGGGTGTATGGATAGTTCACGGTGTAGTGCTGGGTGTATGGATAGCTCACGGTGTAGTGCTGGGTCTAGGATAGCTCACGGTGTAGTGCTGGGTGTATGGATAGCTCACGGTGTAGAGCTGGGTCTAGGATAGCTCATGGTGTAGAGCTGGGTCTAGGATAGTTCACGGTGTAGAGCTGGGTCAAGGATAGCTCACGGTGTAGAGCTGGGACTAGGATAGCATTTGTGTAGAGCTGGGTCTCGGATAGCTCACGGTGCAGAGCTGGGTGTATGGATAGTTCACAGTGTAGAGTTGGGTGTATGGATAGTTCACGGTGTAGAGCTGGGTCTAGGATAACTCACGGTGTAGAGCTGGGTCTAGGATAGCTCACGCTGTAGAGCTGGGTCTAGGATAGCACACGGTGTAGAGCTGGGTCGTGGATAGCTCACGGTGTTGAGCTGGGTCTAGGATAGCTCACAGTGTAGAGCTGGGTCTAGGATAGCTCACGGTGTAGAGCTGGGTCTAGGAAAGTTCACGGTGTAGAGCTGGGTCGAGGATAGTTCACGGTGTAGAGCTGGGTGTATAGTAGGCTCACGGTGTGGAGCTGGGTCTAGGATAGCTCACGGTGTAGAGCTGGGTCTAGGATAGCTCACGGTGTAGAGTTGGGTGTTTGGAGAGCTCACGGTGTAGAGCTGGGTCTAGGATAGCTCACGGTGTAGAGCTGGGTCGAGGATAGCTCACGGTGTAGAGCTGGGTCTAGGATAGCTCACGGTGTAGAGCTGGGCCTAGGATAGCTCACGGTGACGAGCTGGGTGTATGGAGAGCTCACGATGTAGAGCTGGGTCTAGGATAGCTCACGGTATAGAGCTGGGTCTAGGATAGCTCACGGTGACGAGCTGGGTGTATGGGTAGCTCACCGAGTAGAGCTGGGTCTAGGATAGCTCACGGTGTCGAGCTGGGTCTAGGATAGCTCACGGTGTAGAGCTGGGTGTATTGAGAGCTCACGGTTTGTAGCTGGGTCTAGGATAGCTCACGGTGTAGAGCTGGGTCTAGGATAGTTCACCGTGTAGAGCTGGGTGTATCGATAGCTCACGGTGTAGAGCTGGGTCTAGGATAGCTCACGGTGTAGAGCAGGTTCTAGGATAGCTCACGGTGTTGAGCTGGGTCTAGGATAGCTCACGGTGTAGAGCTGGGTGTATTGAGAGCTCACGGTGTAGAGCTGGGTCTTGGATAGTTCACTGTGCAGAGCTGGGTCTATGATAGTTCACAGTGTAGAGCTGCGTGTATCAATAGCTCAGGGTGTAGAGCAGGGTCTAGGATAGCTCACGGTGTAGAGCTGGATCTAGGATAGCTCACGATGTAGAGCTGGGTCTAGGATTGTTCACGGTGTAGAGCTGGGTCTAGGATAGTTCACGGTGTCGAGCTGGGTCTAGGATAGCTCACGGTGTAGAGCTGGGTCTCGGATAGCTCACGGTGTAGAGCTGGATCTAGGATAGCTCACGGTGTAGAGCTGGGTCTCGGATAGCTCACGGTGTAGAGCTGGGTCTAGAGTAGCTCACGGTGTAGAGCTGGGTCTCGGATAGCTCACGGTGTAGAGCTGGATCTAGGATAGCTCACGGTGTAGAGCTGCGTCTAGGATTGTTCACGGTATAGAGCTGGGTCTAGGATAGTTCACGGTGTCGAGCTGGGTCTAGGATAGCTCACGGTGTCGAGCTGGGTGTATGGATAGCTCACGGTGTAGAGCTGGGTCTAGGATAGTTCACGGTGTCGAGCTGGGTCTAGGATAGCTCACGGTGTCGAGCTGGGTGTATGGATAGCTCACGGTGTAGAGCTGGGTCAAGGATAGCTCATTGTGTGGAACTGGGTCTAGGATAGCTCGCGGTGTAGAGCTGGGTGTATGGATACCTCACGGTGTAGAGCTGCGTCTAGGATAGCTCACGGTGTAGAGCTGGGTGTATGGATAGGTCAAGGTGTAGAGCTGGGTCTAGGATAGCTCACGGTGTAGAGCTGGGTGTATGGATAGCTCACGGTGTAGAGCTGGGTCTAGGATAGCTCATGGTGTGGAACTGGGTCTAGGATAGCTCACGGTGTAGAGCTGGGTGTATGGATAGTTCAGGGTGTTGTGCTGGGTGTATGGATAGCTCACGGTGTAGATCTGGGTCTAGGATAGCTCACGGTGTAACATAACATAGATTAACATAGAATTTACAGTGCAGAAGGAGGCCATTCGGCCCATCGAGACTGCACCGGCTCTTGGAAAGAGCACCCTCCCCAAGGTCAGCACCTCCACCCGATCCCCATAACCCAGTAACCCCACCCAACACTAAGGGCAATTTTGGACACTAAGGGTAATTTATCATGGCCAATCCACCTAACCTGCACATCTTTGGACTGTGGGAGGAAACCGGAGGACCCGGAGGAAACCCACACACACACGGGGAGGATGTGCAGACTCCGCACAGACAGTGACCCAAGCCGGAATCGAACCTGGGAACCTGGAGCTGTGAAGCCATTGTGCTATCCACAATGCTACCGAGCTGAGTCTTGGATAGCTCACAGTGTAGAGCTGGGTCTCGGATAGTTCACGGTGTGGGGGCTGGGTCAAGGATAGCTCACGGTGTAGAGCTGGGTCTAGGATAGCTCACGGTGTAGCGCTGGGTGTATGGATAGCTCACGGTGTACCGCTGGGTCTAGGATAGCTCACCTTGTAGACCTAGGTCTAGGATAGATCACGGTGTAGAGCTGGGTCTAGGATAGCTCATGGTGTAGATCTGGGTGTATGGATAGTTCATGGTGTAGAGTTGGGTGTATGTATAGTTCACGGTGTAGAGCTGGGTCTAGGATAACTCACAGTGTAGTGCTGGGTCTAGGATAGCTCACGGTGTAGAGCTGGGTCTAGGATAGCTCACGGTGTAGAGCTGGGTCTAGGATAGCTCACAGTGTAGAGCTGGGTCTAGGATAGCTCACGGTGCAGAGCTGGGTCTAGGAAAGCTCACGGTGTAGAGCTGGGTCTAGGACAGTTCACGGTGTAGTGCTGGGTCTAGGCTAGCTCATGGTGTAGAGCTGGGTCTATGATAGCTCACGATGCAGAGTTGGGTCTGGGATAGCTCGCGGTGTAGAGCTTGGTCTAGGGTAGCTCACGGTGCAGAGCTGGGTCTGGGATAGCTCACGGTGTAGATGTGGGTGGATGGATAGTTCACGGTGTAGAGCTGGGACTAGGACAGCTCACAGTGTAGCGCTGGGTGTATGGATAGTTCACGGTGTAGAGCTGCGTCTAGGATAGCTCACAGTGTAGAGCTGGGTGTATGGATAGTTCACGGTGTAGACCTGGGTGTATGGATAGCTCACGGTGTAGAGCTGGGTGTATGGATAGTTCACGGTGAAGACCTGGGTTTAGGATAGCTCACGATGTAGAGCTGGGTGTATGAATAGCTCACGGTGCTGCAGAGCTGGCTGTATGGATAGCTCACGGTGTAGAGTTGGGTGCATGGAGAGCTCACTGTGTAGAGCTGGGTCGAGGATAGCTCATGCCGTAGAGCTGGGTCTAGGATAGTTCACGGTGTATAGCTGTGTATATGGATAGCTCATGGTATAGAGCTGGGTCTCGGATAGCTCACGGTGTAGAGCTGGTTCTAGGATAGCTCACGGTGTAGAGCTGGTTCTCGGATAGCTCACGGTGTAGAGCTGGTTCTAGGATAGCTCACGGTGTAGAGCTGGGTCTAGGATAGCTCACGGTGTAGAGCTGGTTCTAGGATAGCTCACGGTGCAGAGCTGGGTGTAGGATTGTTCACGGTGCAGAGCTGGGTGTATGGATAGCTCACGTTGTAGAGCTGGGTGTATGGATAGCTCACGGTGTAGAACTGGGTCTAGGATAGCTCAAGGTATAGAGCTGAGTGTATGGATAGCTCACAGTGTAGAGCTTGGTCTAGGATAGATCACGGTGTAGAGCTGGGTGTAATGATTGCTCACGGTGCAGAGCTGGGTATAGGATAGCTCACGGTGTAGAGCTGGGTCTAGGATAGCTCACGGTGTAGAGCTGGGTCTAGGATAGCTCACGGTGTAGAGCTGCTTGTATGGATAGCTCACGGTGTAGAGCTGGGTCTAGAATAGCTCACGGTGTAGAGCTGGGTGTATGGAAAGCTCAAGGTGTAGAGCTGGGTCTCGGATAGCTCACGGTGTAGCGCTGGGTGTATGGATAGTTCACGGTGTCGAGCTGGGTCTAGGATAGCGCACGGTGTGGATCTGGGTGTATGGATAGGTCACGGTGTAGAGCTGGGTGTATGGATAGCTCACGGTGTAGAGCTGGGTGTATGGATAGCTCACGGTGTAGAGCTGGGTCTAGGATAGCTCACGGTGTAGAGCTGGGTCCAGGATAGTACACGGTGTAGATCTGGGTCCAGGCTAGCTCACGGTGTAGAGCTGGGTCCTGGATAGCTCACGGTGTAGAGCTGGGTCTAGGATAGGTCACGGTGTAGAGCTGGGTATATGGATAGCTCATGGTGTAGAGCTGGGTCTAAGATAGCTTACGGTGTAGAGCTGGGTGTATGGATAGTTCACTGTGTAGAACTGGGTCTAGGATAGGTCACGGTGTAGTGCTGGGTGTATGGATAGCTCACGGTGTAGAGCTGGGTCTGGGATAGCTCACGGTGTTGAGATGGGTGTGTGGATAGCTCACGTTGTAGAGCTGGGTCTAGGATAGCACCCGGTGTAGAGCTCGGTCTAGGATAGCTCACGGTGTAGAGATGGGTGTATGGATAGGTCACGGTGTAGAGCTGGGTCTAGGATAGCTCACGTTGTGGAGCTGTGTCTAGGATAGCTCACGGTGTAGAGCTGGGTCTAGGATAGCTCACGTTGTAGAGCTGGGTGTATGGATAGTTCATGGTGTAGAGCTGGGTCTAGGATAGCTCACGGTGTAGACCTGGGTCTAGGATAGCTCACGTTGTAGAGCGTGGTCTAGGATAGCTCACGGTGTAGAGCTGGGTCTAGTATAGCTCACGGTGTGGAGCTGGGTGTATTGATAGTTCACGGTGTAGAGCTGGGTCTAGGATAGCTCACGGTGTAGACCTGGGTCTAGGATAGCTCACGTTGTAGAGCTGGGTCTAGGATAGTTCACGGTGTAGAGCTGGCTGTATGAATAGCTCACGGTGTAGAGCTGGGTCTTGGATAGCTCACGGTGTAGAGCTGGGTCTAGGATAGCTCACGGTGTAGAGCTGGGTCTAGGACAGCTCACGGTGTAGAGCTGGGTCTAGGACAGCTCACGGTGTAGAGCTGGGTCTAGGATAGCTCACGGTGTAGAGCTGGGTCTAGGATAGCTCACGGTGTAGAGCTGGGTCTAGGATAGCTCACGGTGCTACAGAGCTGGGTGTTTTCTCAGAGCGTGAAGCTGTGTCGTGGATCGGTGCTGGCTCCAGTGTTATTTGTTATATATATTAGTGATTTTGATGAGAATGTAGAGGCATGGTTAGTAAGTTTGAAGATGATATCAAGATTGCTGGCATAGTGGAAAGTGAAGAAGGTTGTACAAAGAACAAAGAACAAAGAAATGTACAGCACAGGAACAGGCCCTTCGGCCCTCCAAGCCCGTGCCGACCATGCTGCCCGACTGAACTCCAATTTTCTACACTTCCTGAGTCCGTATCCCTCTATTCCCATCCTATTCATTTATTTGTCAAGGTGCCCCTTAAATGTCACTATCGTCACTGCTTCCACCACCTCCTCCGGTAGCGAGTTCCAGGCACCCACTACCCTCTGCGTAAAAAACGTGCCTCGTACATCTACTCTAAACCTTGCCCCTCTCACCTTAAACCTATGCCCCCTAGTAATTGACCCCTCTACCCTGGGGAAAAGCCTCTGACTATCCACTCTGTCTATGCCCCTCATAATTTTGTAGACCTCGATCAGGTCTCCCCTCAACCTCCTTCGTTCCAGTGAGAACAATCCGAGTTTATTCAACCGCTCCTCATAGCTAATGCCCTCCATACCAGGCAACATTCTGGTAAATCTCTTCTGCACCCTCTCTAAAGCCTCCACATCCTTCTGGTAGTGTGGCTACCAGAATTGAACACTATACTCCAAGTGTGGCCTAACTAAGGTTCTATACAGCTGCAACATGACTTGCCAATTCTTATACTCAATGCCCCGGCCAATGAAGGCAAGCATGCCGTATGCCTTCTTGACTACCTTCTCCACCTGTGTTGCCCCTTTCAGTGACCTGTGGACCTGTACTCCTAGATCTCTTTGACTTTCAATACTCTTGAGGGTTCTACCATTCACTGTATATTCCCTACCTGCATTAGACCTTCCAAAATGCATTACCTCACATTTGTCCGGATTAAACTTCATCTGCCATCTCTCCGCCCAAGTCTCCAAACAATCTAAATCCTGCTGTATCCTCTGACAGTCCTCATCGCTATCCGCAATTCCACCAATCTTTGTGTCGTCTGCAAATTGTATAAAATTGCAACAGGATCTTGACCAATTGGGCCGGTGGGCCGATGAATGGCAGATGGAGTTTAATTTGGATAAATGTGAGGTGATGCATTTTGGTCGATCAAATCAGGGAACGACCTACTCAGTTAATGGTAGGGAGTTGGGGAGAGTTACAGAACAAAGAGATCTAGGGGTACAGGTTCATAGCTCCTTGAAGGTGGAGTCGCAGGTGGACAGGGTGGTGAAGAAGGCATTCAGCATGCTAGGTTTCATTGGTCAGAATATTGAATGCAGGAGTTGGGACGTCTTGTTGAAGTTGTACAAGACATTGGTACGGCCACACATGGAATACTGTGTGCAGTTCTGGTCACCCTATTATAGGAAGGATATTGTTAAACTAGAAAGAGTGCAGAAGAGATTTACGAGGATGCTGCCAGGACTTGATGGTCTGAGTTGTAAGGAGAGGCTGGATAGGCTGGGATCCTTTTCCCTGGAGCGTAGGAGGCTTAGGGGTGAACTTATAGAGGTCTATAAAATAATGAGGGGCATAGATAAGGTAGATAGTCAACATCTTTTCCCAAAGGTAGAGGAGTCTAGAACGAGAGGGCAGAGGTTTAAGGTGAGAAGAGAGAAATACAAAAGAGACCAGAGGAGAAATTTCTTCACACAGAGGGTGGTGAGTGTCTGGAACGAGCTGCCAGAGGCAGTGGTAGAGGTGGGTACAATTTTGTCCTTTAAGAAGCAGTTAGACAGTTACATGGACAGGGTGGGTATAGAGGGATATGGGCCAATGCGGGCAAGTGGGACTAGCTTAGTGATAGAAACTGGGCGGCATGGACAAGCTGGGCCGAAGGGCCTGTTTCCATGCTGTAAACATCTATGACTCTATGACCCTATGAAACTGGATGTTATTGGTTGGTTAGTTGGTTGGAGAGGAACGTTGGAAAGCGACACTGTCAGGACCGTCGTGGGCAGCACGGTGGCGCAGTGGTAGCACTGCAGTCTCTCGGCGCCGAGGTCCCAGGTTCAATCCCGGCTCTGGGTCACCGTCCGTGTGGAGTTTGCACATTCTCCCCGTGTTTGCGTGGGTTTCACCCCCACAACCCAAAGATGAGCACAGTTGGTGGATTGGCCACGCTAAATTGCCCCTTAATTGGAAAAAATGAATTGGGTACTCTAAATGTTTTTTAAAAGTCTGTCGTGATGCAAGGGAGAGAGTGGGAGTGTTTCTTGTCGATGATAATTGTACCCGTGAAAATTGAAGGTGAGAGAGCCTTTGGTGAACAGAATTACTGACCCACCCTCATCACTGTCAATGAAGGGACTTCCAGTTGCGGCGATGACTAGCTAAGCCGCACGTTTCGGCGGCTCCAGCTCCAACGGACCTTCGGGCTCTTTTAAGAGCCCCAACGGGAAATTTTTGCGCGACAAAACCCGGTGTGGGGTGAGTGAATAGGGAGTCCCCCCCCCAACGAAAGAGGAAAATATCGGCGGCGGCGGCTGCAGCGCGAGGAATCGTCAACCAAAGGGACAGAAAGGGAGAAGACACAAGATGGCGGCGGAGAAAGCCCAGGCGACATGGGGGCCCGAGCAAGACGAATTCTTGAGATGGTGTGTGGAGCTACTAAAGAGGGAGGTGCTGACCCCGATGCTACAGGCAATTGAGGGGCTCAAGGAGGCACAAAGGACCCAGGAGACAGAGCTCCGCGTGGTGGAGCAGAAGGTGACGGATAATGAGGACGAGATCCTGGGCCTGGCGGTCAAAACACAGACGCACGAGGCGCTCCACAAAAAGTGCATTGAAAGGATTGAGGCCCTAGAAAACAGAGCGCGAAGGAAGAACCTTCGAATACTGGGTCTCCCTGAGGGAGTGGAAGGAGCGTATTGCGGGGCTTATGTAAGCACGATGCTAAGCTCGTTGATGGGAGCTGAGGCCCCTGCGGGCCCCTTGGAGGTGGAGGGGGCACATCGGATCCCGGCGAGAAGACCAAAAGCGGGAGAACCACCTAGGGCGACAATCGTGCGATTTCACCGCCTTAAGGATAGAGAAGAGGTCCTGAGATGGGCTAAAAAGGTGCGGAGTAGCAGATGGGAGAATGCAGTGGTACGGGTGTACCAGGATTGGAGTGCGGAGGTGGCGAGAAGGAGGGCGAGTTTTAACCGAGCCAAGGAGGTGTTACATAAAAAGAAGGTGAAGTTCGGGATGCTGCAGCCGGCACGACTATGGGTCACGTACCAGGAGGGACATCACTATTTCGATACGGCGGAAGAAGCATGGACCTTTATTAAAGAGGAGAAATTGGATCGGAACTGAGGGACTGATACTGTAGGGAATGTTATTGTCGATGTAAATAGAGAAGTAAATTGGGATGGGGGGAGACACTAAGAAATGTGGGCGCTGGTGAGGGGGGAAAGAAGGGACATAGGCGGAGAATGTGGAATGGGAGTGGGAGGGGAAAGGGAGCTGCGCCACAAGAGGCGGGTCAGATAAAGGGATGTTCCCGCGCCAGAAAGATAATGGCGGGAATACAGGCGCAAGACAGATGGGAGTTCCCCACACGGGGGGGTCAAGGAGGGAGCAGGAGTAGCCGGGGTCAGTTGAAGTCAGCTGACTTGCGGAAGTAATATGGGGGGAGCAATCAAGCTAGAAGGGGATCTAACGAGGGGGGGGGGAGGGGGGGGCGGGAGGGGGGAGATAACTGGGTTGCTGCTGCGGAAATCAAAGAGGAAATGGCTAAAGAGTGGGTGGACGGGGATGGAATGCGACGCCTGGGGAGCGAGTGGGAGCGCGGAGGCGGGATATGGGACTGGCCTAGAGAAGGTGATGGCTAGTCGACACGGGAAGGGGGCAGGTAGCCCCGTGGTGAGGCTGATCACGTGGAACGTGAGAGGCCTGAATGGACCGATTAAAAGGGCCCGAGTGCTCGCGCACTTGAAAGGACTAAGGGCAGACGTGGCTATGCTCCAGGAGACGCACCTGAAGGTGGCGGACCAAGTTAGGCTAAGGAAAGGATGGGTGGGACAGGTGTTCCACTCAGGACTAGATGCAAAGAATAGAGGGGTGGCCATATTGGTGGGGAAACGGGTAGCATTTGAAGCAAGGAGCATTGTAGCAGATAGCGGAGGTAGATATGTAATGGTGAGTGGCAGGCTGGAGGGAATGGAGGTCGTGCTGGTTAATGTATATGCACCGAATTGGGACGATGCGGGATTTATGAGACGGATGTTGGGTCGTATACCGGACCTGGACGTAGGAAACTTGATATTGGGAGGGGACTTCAACACCGTGCTGGACCCAGTGTTAGATAGATCCAGATCGAAGACCGGAAGAAGGCCGGCAGCGGCCAAGGTGCTCAAGGGGTTTATGGACCAAATGGGGGGAGTGGATCCATGGCGATTTCTTAGAGCGAGGGCCAGGGAGTTCTCCTCCTCCCATGTCCATAAAGTGTACTCCCGGATAGATTTTTTTGTTCTGGGAAGCTCGTTGATCTCAAGGGTGGAAGAAGCTGAGTATTCAGCCATAGCGGCTTCGGACCATGCCCCACACTGGGTGGACCTGGAATTAGGAGAGGAAAGGGAGAAGCGAGCACTCTGGCGATTAGATGTGGGATTGATGGTGGATGAGGGAGTGTGTGGAAGAGTGCGGGGATGTATTGAGAGGTACCTGGAGGCCAATGACGACGGGGAGGTCCGAGTGGGAGGTCAGAGGAGAGCTGATCTCCATTAGGGCCCACAAAGGGAAAACAGAGGCCAAGGAAAAGGAAAGGGAAAGATTACTGGGGGAGATTTTAAGGGTGGACAGGGAATTTGCGGAGACCCCGGAGGAGGGACTGTACAGGGAGAGAAGACGACTCCAGACGGAGTTCGACCTTTTGACCACCAGAAGGGCGGAGGTGCTGTGGAGGAAAGCACAGGGGAGGAGGTAGGAATATGGGGAAAAGGCTAGTCGCCTGCTGGCCCATCAGCTGCGAAAGAGGACAGCGGCGAGGGAGATAGGGGGAATTAGAGACGAAAAGGGAGCTACGGTGCGGAGAGCAGGGAAGATAAACGAGGTGTTCAAGACCTTTTATGAAGGACTGTATAGGTCCCAACCCCCGGAGGGAGAGGAGGGGATGCGGCAGTTGCTGGATCAATTGAGGTTCCCGAGGGTGGAGGAGCAGGAGGTGGAAGGCCTGGGGGCACCGATTGGGGTGGACGAGGTTATTAAGGGGCTGGGGAATATGCAAGCAGGGAAGGCTCCGGGACCAGACGGGTTCCCGGTGGAATTTTATAGAAAATACGTGGACTTGTTGGCCCCGCTGTTGGTGAGGACGTTTAATGAGGCCAGGGAAGGAGGGACTTTATCCCCGACAATGTCGGAGGCGACGATATCGCTAATTCTGAAGCGGGATAAAGATCCGTTGCAGTGCGGGTCCTATAGACCTATTTCATTATTGAATGTGGACGCCAAATTGTTGGCAAAGGTACTGGCATCGAGGATAGAGGACTGTGTCCCGGGGGTGGTGCACGAAGACCAGACAGGGTTCGTAAAGGGGAGACCACTGAATGTCAACGTGCGACGACTATTAGGGGTGATAATGATGCCCCCAGTGCAGGGGGAGGCAGAGATAGTGGCGGCAATGGATGCAGAGAAGGCATTTGACAGGGTGGAGTGGGAGTTATGGGAGGTGCTAAGGAGGTTTGGGTTCGGGAACGGGTTTATTAGCTGGGTCAAACTCCTTTATGGGGCCCCAACGGCAAGTGTGGTCACGGGTCGGCAAAGATCGGAGTATTTCCGACTGTATAGGGGAACAAGACAGGGATGCCCGCTATCTCCATTGTTGTTCGCGTTGGCAATTGAACCTCTGGCCATGGCGTTGAGAGACTCCAGGAAATGGAGAGGGGTGATTAGAGGGGGAGAAGAACACCGAGTGTCACTCTACGCAGATGACCTACTGTTGTATGTGACGGACCCAGCGGGGGGGATGATAGAGGTCATGCAGATATTGAGGGAGTTCGGAGATTTCTCGGGATATAGGCTTAACATGGGGAAGAGTGAACTATTCGTGATACACCCTGGGGACCAGAGTAGAGAGATAGAAGGCCTGCCTCTAAGGAAAGTGGAAAGAAACTTCCGATACCTGGGGATTCAGATCGCTAGGAGCTGGGGAACCTTACACAGACTTAATCTGACAAGATTGGTAGAACAAATGGAGGAGGACTTCAAGAGGTGGGACATGCAGCCTCTGTCGTTGGCGGGCAGGGTACAGGCAATTAAGATGATGGTCCTCCCGAGGTTCTTATTTGTATTTCAATGTCTCCCTATTCTAATCACTAAGACCTTTTTTTAAAAAATAGACAGGAGCATCACGAGCTTCGTGTGGGCAGGGAAAGTCCCGAGGGTAAGGAGGGGGTTCCTACAACGCCGCAGAGACAGAGGCGGATTGGTGCTACCGAATTTGGGCGACTACTATTGGGCCGCCAATGTGGCGATGATTCGTAAATGGATGATGGAGGGAGAGGGAGCGGCGTGGAAAAGACTGGAGAGAAAGTCCTGTAAAGGGACGAGCCTAGAGGCGCTGGTGACGGCGCCGCTACCGCTCTCACCAAAAAAGTTTACCACGAACCCAGTGGTGGTGGCAACATTGAATATTTGGGGACAATGGAGGTGACAGAGAGGTGCGCGGGGAGCCCTGGTGGGGTCCCCAATCAGGAACAACCACAGGTTTGCCCCAGGAAGGATGGATGGAGGATTTCAGAGCTGGCACCAGTTGGGAATTAGGAGGGTGGGAGATTTATTTATAGATGGGACGTTTGCGAGCTTGGGAGCATTGGAGGAAAAGTATAAGTTGCCCCGGGGAAACTTCCTTAGATATATGCAGGTGAGGGCGTTCGCAAGACAACAGGTGAGGGAATTTCCGCTGCTCCCGACACAAGGGATTCAGGACAGAGTGCTTTCGGGGGTGTGGGTCGGGGAGGGCAAGGTGTCAGAGATATACCGAGAGATGAGGGAAGAGGGGGAGGAGCTGGTGGGCGAATTAAAAGGAAAGTGGGAAGAAGAGCTAGGGGAGGAGATAGAGGAGGGTATATGGGCTGATGCCCTAAGCAGGGTAAATTCCTCTTCCTCATGCGCCAGGCTTAGCCTGATTCAATTCAAGGTGCTACATAGAGCACACATAACGGGAGAAAGACTGAGCAGGTTCTTTGGAGTGGAGGACAAATGTGGGAGGTGTGGCGGGAGCCCGGCAAACCACGCACATATGTTTTGGTCGTGCCCGGCACTGGAGGGGTATTGGAAGGGAGTGACGGGAGTGATTTTGAAGGTGGTGAAGGTCCGGGTCAAACCAGGCTGGGGGTTAGCTCTATTTGGAGTTGCGGATGAGCCGGGAGTGCAGGAGGCGAAAGAGGCCGACGTTGTGGCCTTTGCGTCCCTAGTAGCCCGGCGCAGGATCCTACTCATGTGGAAGGAAGCGAAACCCCCCGGACTGGAGGCCTGGGTAAACGATATGGCGTGGTTCATTAAACTGGAGCAGATAAAGTTTGCCCTGAGAGGATCGGCTCAAGGGTTCACCAGGCGGTGGCAGCCATTTCTCGACTACCGAGGGGAACGTTAGAGGGAAGACAGATGACCAGCAGCAGCAACCCAGAGGGGAGGGAGGGGGGTGGGGGTGGAAAGTTTTAGTTTATGTTAAATGATTAGTTTACCATGTTGATTTGTTCACTGTTAAATTTTCTTTTTTGTTATGTTTGATGTATAAGGGGAAAAAATTGTGATCGAAAGATTTTCAATAAAATATATTTTTTTAAAATCACTGTCAAGGAAGAACAAGAGGCGTGATTCTCTACTTGAAGAACAAGAGGCGTGATTCTCTACTTGAAGAACAAGAGGCGTGATTCTCTACTTGAAGAACAAGAGGCCTGATTCTCTACTTGCCTACACCAAAATCGTATTCGGAGATGAAATGAAATGAATGAATGAAAATCGCTTATTGTCACAAGTAGGCTTCAAATGAAGTTACTGTGAAAAACCCCTAGTCGCCACATTCCGGCGCCTGTTCGGGGAGGCTGTTACGGGAATTGAACCGTGCTGTTGGCCTGCCTTGGTCTGCATTCAAAGCCAGCGATTTAGCCCTGTGCGAAACAACCTCTCAGGCGGAGAATCCCGTTTGACACCAAAATCGGGGGCAGCGCCGGTTTTTGGATGTTCCACAGTCAGGAGGGGAGCCGTTCTGCAGGCCACTGGTGGGGGGGGGGGGAACTTCGGAGGAGACTGGGGGAACTGGTGGGGATGACGAGGGGGGTTACAGGGGGTCACTATCTGGCGGCCGGTGGGACTGCGCGCGGCCGGAGCCATGTTGTATGGCGCAATCGCTGCAGGTCTTCGCCGTGCACATGTGCGGCCAAGAACCCGGCAATTCTCCGGCTGTTTCTCTTGGGAACGCCGGGGATTTTACATGGCGAAGTCTGCTAGCCCCCCACTAGGTGGAGCATCGGCGTGGAGGCGCCGCCGACTTTTACATTGTTCGTCAAGACACATTCTCCGGACAAAGCCTCAAAATCGGAGGATCCAGCCCAAGTTATTATAGAACCGTGTACCTATTTAGTGCAACATTTGTACAAGGAATGATGTGGCTAATTGCGATTGCATGAGATGTACCTTTGTTGTGTTTTATTTGTCAAATTATGTGTAATTTGTGTTTAATCCGATTCCTGTCCAAATAAAGGCTGTAAAACAATGGAATCTTGTTGGTAATTTTGTCATTTGAGGGTCTTTCAGTAAGTTTGGTTTTTTGGTTAACGGATTCCATTCAGGGATCATGACACCGATGAGCATTAATTCCAGATCAGCTCCAGAATTAGACTGGCTGCACCTCTGTAACATCGCCCCAACTATTCCTCTGTAACATCGCCACAACTCTTCCTCTGTAACATCGCCACAACTATTCCGATGTAACATCGTCCCAACTATTCCTCTGTAACATCGCACAAACTATTCCTCTGTAACATCGCCCCAACTATTCCTCTGTAACATCGTCCCAACTATTGCTCTGTAACATCACCCCAACTATTCCTCTGTAACATCGCCCCAATTATTCCTCTGTAACATCGCCCCAACTATTCCTCTGTGACATCGTCCCAACTATTGCTCTGTAACATCACCCCAACTATTCCTCTGTAACATCGCCCCAATTATTCCTCTGTAACATCGCCCCAACTATTCCTCTGTGACATCGCCTCAACTATTCCTCTGTAACATCACCCCAACTATTCCTCTGTAACATCGCCCCAATTATTCCTCTGTAACATCGCCACAACTATTCCTCTGTAACATCGTCCCAACTATTGCTCTGTAACATCGCCCCAATTATTCCTCTGTAACATCGCCCCAACTATTCCTCTGTGACATCGCCTCAACTATTCCTCTGTAACATCACCCCAACTATTCCTCTGTAACATCGCCCCAACGATTCCTCTGTAACATCGCCCCAACTATTCCTCTGTAACATCGCACAAACTATTCCTCTGTAACATCGCCCCAACTATTCCTCTGTAACATCGTCCCAACTATTCCTCTGTAACATCGCCCCAACTATTCCTCTGTAACATCGCCCGAACTATTCCTCTGTAACATCGCACAAACTATTCCTCTGTAACATCGTCCCAACTATTCCTCTGTAACATCGCCCCAACTATTCCTCTGTAACATCGCCCCAACAATTCCTCTGTAACATCGCCCCAACAATTCCTCTGTAACATCGCCCCAACTATTCCTCTGTAACATCGTCCCAACTATTCCTCTGTAACATCGCCCCAACTATTCCTCTGTAACATCGCCCCAACTATTCCTCTGTAACATCGCCCCAACTATTCCTCTGTAACATCGCCCGAACTATTCCTCTGTAACATCGCACAAACTATTCGTCTGTAACATCGCCCCAACTGTTCCTCTGTATCATCGTCCCAACTGTTCCTCTGTAACATAGCCCGAACTATTTCTCTGTAACATCGCACAAACTATTCCTCTGTAACATCGCCACAAATGTTCCTCTGTAACATCGTCTCAACGATTCCTCTGTAACATCGTCCCAACTATTCCTCTGTAACTTCGCCCCAATTATTCCTCTTTAAATCGCCCCAACTATTCCTCTGTAACATCGCCCCAACTATTCCTCTGTAACATCATCCCAACTGTTCCTCTGTAACATCGTCACAACTATTCCTCTGTAACATCGCCCCAACTATTCCTCTGTAACATCGTCCCAACTGTTCCTCTGTAACATCGTCCCAACTGTTCCTCTGTAACATCGCCCCAACTATTCCTCTGGAACATCGCCCCGACAATTGCTCTGGAACATCGCCCCAACTATTACTCTGTAACATCGTCCCAACTATTCCTCTGTACATCGTCCCAACTATTCCTCTGTAACAAAATCCCAACTATTCCTCTGTAACATCGTCCCAACTGTTCCTCTGTAACATCGCCCCAACTATTCCTCTGTAACATCGCCCCAACAATTCCTCTGGAACATCGCCCCAACTATTCATCTGGAACATCGTCCCAACTATTCCTCTGTAACATCGCCCCAACTATTCCTCTGTAACATCGTCCCAACTGTTCCTCTGTAACATCGCCCCAACTATTCCTCTGTAACATCGCCCCAACAATTCCTCTGGAACATCGCCCCAACTATTCCTCTGTAATATCGTCCCAATTATTCCTCTGTAACATCGTCCCAACTATTCCTCTGTAACATCGTCCCAACTATTCCTCTGTAACATCGTCCCAACTGTTCCTCTGTAACATCGTCCCAACTATTCCTCTGTAACATCGTCCCAACTATTCCTCTGTAACATCGTCCCAACTATTCCTCTGTAACATCGTGCCAACTATTCCTCTGTAACATCGTCCCAACATTTCCTCTGTAACATCACCCCAACTATTTCTCTGTAACATCGTCACAACTACTCCTCTGTAACATCGTCCGAACTATTCCTCTGTAACATCGCCCCAACAATTCCTCTGTAACATCACCCCAACTATTCCTCTGTAACATCGCCCCAACTATTCCACTGTAACATCGTCCCAACTATTCCTCTGTAACATCGCCCCAATTATTCCTCTGTAACATCGCCCCCACTATTCCTCTGTAACATCGTTCCAACTATTCCTCTGTAACATCGCCCCCACTATTTCTCTGTAACATCGCCCCAACTGTTCCTCTGTAACATCGTCCCAACTATTCCTCTGTAACATCGCACAAACTATTCCTCTGTAACATCGTCCCAACTATTCCTCTGTAACATCGCACAAACTATTCCTCTGTAACATCGTCCCAACTATTTCTCTGTAACATCGCCCCAACTGTTCCTCTGTAACATCGCCCCAACTATTCCTCTGTAACATCGTCCCAACTATTCCTCTGTAACATCGCCCCAACTATTCCTCTGTAACATCGCCCCAACTATTCCTCTGTAACATCGCCCCAACTATTCCTCTGTAACATCGCCCGAACTATTCCTCTGTAACATCGCACAAACTATTCGTCTGTAACATCGCCCCAACTGTTCCTCTGTATCATCGTCCCAACTGTTCCTCTGTAACATAGCCCGAACTATTTCTCTGTAACATCGCACAAACTATTCCTCTGTAACATCGCCACAAATGTTCCTCTGTAACATCGTCTCAACGATTCCTCTGTAACATCGTCCCAACTATTCCTCTGTAACTTGGCCCCAATTATTCCTCTTTAAATCGCCCCAACTATTCATCTGGAACATCGTCCCAACTATTCCTCTGTAACATCGCCCCAACTATTCCTCTGTAACATCGTCCCAACTGTTCCTCTGTAACATCGCCCCAACTATTCCTCTGTAACATCGCCCCAACAATTCCTCTGGAACATCGCCCCAACTATTCCTCTGTAACATCGTCCCAATTATTCCTCTGTAACATCGTCCCAACTATTCCTCTGTAACATCGTCCCAACTATTCCTCTGTAACATCGTCCCAACTGTTCCTCTGTAACATCGTCCCAACTATTCCTCTGTAACATCGTCCCAACTATTCCTCTGTAACATCGTCCCAACTATTCCTCTGTAACATCGTGCCAACTATTCCTCTGTAACATCGTCCCAACATTTCCTCTGTAACATCACCCCAACTATTTCTCTGTAACATCGTCACAACTACTCCTCTGTAACATCGTCCGAACTATTCCTCTGTAACATCGCCCCAACAATTCCTCTGTAACATCACCCCAACTATTCCTCTGTAACATCGCCCCAACTATTCCACTGTAACATCGTCCCAACTATTCCTCTGTAACATCGCCCCAATTATTCCTCTGTAACATCGCCCCCACTATTCCTCTGTAACATCGTTCCAACTATTCCTCTGTAACATCGCCCCCACTATTTCTCTGTAACATCGCCCCAACTGTTCCTCTGTAACATCGTCCCAACTATTCCTCTGTAACATCGCACAAACTATTCCTCTGTAACATCGTCCCAACTATTCCTCTGTAACATCGAACAAACTATTCCTCTGTAACATCGTCCCAACTATTTCTCTGTAACATCGCCCCAACTGTTCCTCTGTAACATCGTCCCAACTATTCCTCTGTAACATCGCCCCAATTATTCCTCTGTAACATCGTCCCAACAATTCCTCTGTAACATCGCCCCAACTATTCCTCTGTAACATCGCCCCAATTATTCCTCTGTAACATCGTCCCAACTATTCCTCTGTAACATCGCCCCAACTATTCCTCTGTAACATCGCCCCAACTGTTCCTCTGTAACATCGCCCAAACTATTCCTCTGTAACATCGCACAAACTATTCGTCTGTAACATCGCCCCAACTGTTCCTCTGTAACATCGTCCCAACTATCCCTCTGTAACATCGCCCCAACTATTCCACTGTAACATCGCCCCCACTATTCCTCTGTAACATCGCCCCAACTGTTCCTCAGTAACATCGTCCCAACATTTCCTCTGTAACATCGCACCAACTATTCCTCTGTAACATCGCTCGAACTATTCCTCTGTAACATCGCACAAACTATTCCTCTGTAACATCGCCCAAGCTATTCCTCTGTCACATCGCACAAACTATTCCTCTGTAACATCGCCCCAACTGTTCCTCTGTAACATTGTCCCAACGATTCCTCTGTAACATCGTCCCAACTATTCCTCTGTAACTTCGCCCCAATTATTCCTCTTTAACATCGCCTCAACTATTCCGCTGTAACATCGTCCCAACTGTTCCTCTGTAACATCGCCCCAACTATTCCTCTGTAACATCGCCCCAACTATTCCTCTGTAACATCGCCCCAAACTATTCCTCTGTAACATCTTCCCAACTATTCATCTGTAAAATCGCCCCAACTATTCCTCTGTAACATCGTCCGAACTATTCCTCTGTAACATCGCCCCAACTATTCCTCTGTAACATCGCCCCAATTATTCCTCTGTAACATAATCCAAACTATTCCTCTGTAACATCGTCCCAACTATTCCTCTGTAACATCGCCCCAACAATTCCTCTGTAACATCGTCCCAACAATTCCTCTGTAACATTGCCCCAACTATTCCTCTGTAACATCGCCCCAATTATTCCTCTGTAACATCGTCCCAACTAGTCCTCTGTAACATCGCCCCAACAATTCCTCTGTAACATCCCCCCAACTGTTCCTCTGTAACATCGCCCAAACTATTCCTCTGTAACATCGCATAAAATATTCGTCTGTAACATCGCCCCAACTGTTCCTCTGTAACATCGTCCCGACTATTCCTCTGTAACATCGCCCCAACTATTCCTCTGTAACATCGCCCCAATTATTCCTCTGTAACATCGTCCCAACTATTCCTCTGTAACATCGCCCCAACTATTCCTCTGTAACATCGCCCCAACTGTTCCTCTGTAACATCGCCCAAACTATTCCTCTGTAACATCGCACAAACTTTTCGTCTGTAACATCGCCCCAACTGTTCCTCTGTAACATCGTCCCAACTATCCCTCTGTAACATCGCCCCAACTATTCCTCTGTAACATCGCACAAACTATTCCTCTGTAACATCGTCCCAACTATTCCTCTGTAACATCGCCCCAACTGTTCCTCTGTAACATTGCCCCAATTATTCCTCTGTAACATCGCTCGCACTATTCCTCTGTAACATCGCACAAACTATTCCTCTGTAACATCGCCCCAACTATTCCTCTGTAACATCGCCCCAACTATTACTCTGTAACATCGCCCGAACTATTCCTCTGTAACATCGCACAAACTATTCCTCTGTAACATCGTCCCAACTATTCCTCTGTAACATCGCCCCAACTATTCCTCTGTAACATCGCCCCAACAATTCCTCTGTAACATCGCCCCAACAATTCCTCTGTAACATCGCCCCAACTATTCCTCTGTAACATCGTCCCAACTATTCCTCTGTAACATCGCCCCAACTATTCCTCTGTAACATCGCCCCAACTATTCCTCTGTAACATCGCCCCAACTATTCCTCTGTAACATCGCCCGAACTATTCCTCTGTAACATCGCACAAACTATTCGTCTGTAACATCGCCCCAACTGTTCCTCTGTATCATCGTCCCAACTGTTCCTCTGTAACATCGCCCGAACTATTTCTCTGTAACATCGCACAAACTATTCCTCTGTAACATCGCCACAAATGTTCCTCTGTAACATCGTCTCAACGATTCCTCTGTAACATCGTCCCAACTATTCCTCTGTAACTTCGCCCCAATTATTCCTCTTTAACATCGCCCCAACTATTCCTCTGTAACATCGCCCCAACTATTCCTCTGTAACATCATCCCAACTGTTCCTCTGTAACATCGTCACAACTATTCCTCTGTAACATCGCCCCAACTATTCCTCTGTAACATCGTCCCAACTGTTCCTCTGTAACATCGTCCCAACTGTTCCTCTGTAACATCGCCCCAACTATTCCTCTGGAACATCGCCCCGACAATTGCTCTGGAACATCGCCCCAACTATTACTCTGTAACATCGTCCCAACTATTCCTCTGTACATCGCCCCAACTATTCCTCTGTAACAAAATCCCAACTATTCCTCTGTAACATCGCCCCAACTGTTCCTCTGTAACATCGCCCCAACTATTCCTCTGTAACATCGCCCCAACAATTCCTCTGGAACATCGCCCCAACTATTCATCTGGAACATCGTCCCAACTATTCCTCTGTAACATCGCCCCAACTATTCCTCTGTAACATCGTCCCAACTGTTCCTCTGTAACATCGCCCCAACTATTCCTCTGTAACATCGCCCCAACAATTCCTCTGGAACATCGCCCCAACTATTCCTCTGTAACATCGTCCCAATTATTCCTCTGTAACATCGTCCCAACTATTCCTCTGTAACATCGTCCCAACTATTCCTCTGTAACATCGTCCCAACTGTTCCTCTGTAACATCGTCCCAACTATTCCTCTGTAACATCGTCCCAACTATTCCTCTGTAACATCGTCCCAACTATTCCTCTGTAACATCGTGCCAACTATTCCTCTGTAACATCGTCCCAACATTTCCTCTGTAACATCACCCCAACTATTTCTCTGTAACATCGTCACAACTACTCCTCTGTAACATCGTCCGAACTATTCCTCTGTAACATCGCCCCAACAATTCCTCTGTAACATCACCCCAACTATTCCTCTGTAACATCGCCCCAACTATTCCACTGTAACATCGTCCCAACTATTCCTCTGTAACATCGCCCCAATTATTCCTCTGTAACATCGCCCCCACTATTCCTCTGTAACATCGTTCCAACTATTCCTCTGTAACATCGCCCCCACTATTTCTCTGTAACATCGCCCCAACTGTTCCTCTGTAACATCGTCCCAACTATTCCTCTGTAACATCGCACAAACTATTCCTCTGTAACATCGTCCCAACTATTCCTCTGTAACATCGCACAAACTATTCCCCTGTAACATCGTCCCAACTATTTCTCTGTAACATCGCCCCAACTGTTCCTCTGTAACATCGTCCCAACTATTCCTCTGTAACATCGCCCCAATTATTCCTCTGTAACATCGTCCCAACAATTCCTCTGTAACATCGCCCCAACTATTCCTCTGTAACATCGCCCCAATTATTCCTCTGTAACATCGTCTCAACTATTCCTCTGTAACATCGCCCCAAGTATTCCTCTGTAACATCGCCCCAACTGTTCCTCTGTAACATCGCCCAAACTATTCCTCTGTAACATCGCACAAACTATTCGTCTGTAACATCGCCCCAACTGTTCCTCTGTAACATCGTCCCAACTATCCCTCTGTAACATCGCCCCAACTATTCCACTGTAACATCGCCCCCACTATTCCTCTGTAACATCGCCCCAACTGTTCCTCTGTAACATCGTCCCAACATTTCCTCTGTAACATCGCACCAACTATTCCTCTGTAACATCGCTCGAACTATTCCTCTGTAACATCGCACAAACTATTCCTCTGTAACATCGCCCAAGCTATTCCTCTGTCACATCGCACAAACTATTCCTCTGTAACATCGCCCCAACTGTTCCTCTGTAACATTGTCCCAACGATTCCTCTGTAACATCGTCCCAACTATTCCTCTGTAACATCGCCCCAATTATTCCTCTTTAACATCGCCTCAACTATTCCGCTGTAACATCGTCCCAACTGTTCCTCTGTAACATCGCCCCAACTATTCCTCTGTAACATCGCCCCAACTATTCCTCTGTAACATCGCCCCAAACTATTCCTCTGTAACATCGTCCCAACTATTCATCTGTAACATCGCCCCAACTATTCCTCTGTAACATCGTCCGAACTATTCCTCTGTAACATCGCCCCAACTATTCCTCTGTAACATCGCCCCAATTATTCCTCTGTAACATAATCCAAACTATTCCTCTGTAACATCGTCCCAACTATTCCTCTGTAACATCGCCCCAACAATTCCTCTGTAACATCGTCCCAACAATTCCTCTGTATCATTGCCCCAACTATTCCTCTGTAACATCGCCCCAATTATTCCTCTGTAACATCGTCCCAACTAGTCCTCTGTAACATCGCCCCAACAATTCCTCTGTAACATCACCCCAACTGTTCCTCTGTAACATCGCCCAAACTATTCCTCTGTAACATCGCATAAAATATTCGTCTGTAACATCGCCCCAACTGTTCCTCTGTAACATTGTCCCGACTATTCCTCTGTAACATCGCCCCAACTATTCCTCTGTAACATCGCCCCAATTATTCCTCTGTAACATCGTCCCAACTATTCCTCTGTAACATCGCCCCAACTATTCCTCTGTAACATCGCCCCAACTGTTCCTCTGTAACATCGCCCAAACTATTCCTCTGTAACATCGCACAAACTTTTCGTCTGTAACATCGCCCCAACTGTTCCTCTGTAACATCGTCCCAACTATCCCTCTGTAACATCGCCCCAACTATTCCACTGTAACATCGCCCCCACTATTCCTCTGTAACATCGCCCCAACTGTTCCTCTGTAACATCGTCCCAACATTTCCTCTGTAACATCGCACCAACTATTCCTCTGTAACATCGCTCGAACTATTCCTCTGTAACATCGCACAAACTATTCCTCTGTAACATCGCCCAAGCTATTCCTCTGTCACATCGCACAAACTATTCCTCTGTAACATCGCCCCAACTGTTCCTCTGTAACATTGTCCCAACGATTCCTCTGTAACATCGTCCCAACTATTCCTCTGTAACTTCGCCCCAATTATTCCTCTTTAACATCGCCCCAACTATTCCGCTGTAACATCGTCCCAACTGTTCCTCTGTAACATCGCCCCAACTATTCCTCTGTAACATCGCCCCAACTATTCCTCTGTAACATCGTCCGAACTATTCCTCTGTAACATCGCCCCAACTATTCCTCTGTAACATCGCCCCAATTATTCCTCTGTAACATAATCCAAACTATTCCTCTGTAACATCGTCCCAACTATTCCTCTGTAACATCGTCCCAACAATTCCTCTGTAACATCGCCCCAACTATTCCTCTGTAACATCGCCCCAATTATTCCTCTGTAACATCGTCCCAACTAGTCCTCTGTAACATCGCCCCAACAATTCCTCTGTAACATCACCCCAACTGTTCCTCTGTAACATCGCCCAAACTATTCCTCTGTAACATCGCATAAAATATTCGTCTGTAACATCGCCCCAACTGTTCCTCTGTAACATCGTCCCGACTATTCCTCTGTAACATCGCCCCAACTATTCCACTGTAACATCGCCCCCACTATTCCTCTGTAACATCGCCGCAACTGTTCCTCTGTAACATCGTCCCAACATTTCCTCTGTAACATCGCACCAACTATTCCTCTGTAACATCGCACAAACTATTCCTCTGTAACATCGCTCGAGCTATTCCTCTGTCACATCGCACAAACTATTCCTCTGTAACATCGCCCCAACTGTTCCTCTGTAACATTGTCCCAACGATTCCTCTGTAACATCGTCCCAACTATTCCTCTGTAACTTCGCCCCAATTATTCCTCTTTAACATCGCCCCAACTATACCGCTGTAACATCGTCCGAACTGTTCCTCTGTAACATCGCCCCAACTATTCCTCTGTAACATCGCCCCAATTATTCCTCTGTAACTTCGCCCCAAACTATTCCTCTGTAACATCGTCCCAACGATTCCTCTGTAACATCGTCCCAACTATCCCTCTATAACATCGCCCCAACAATTCCTCTGTAACATCGCCCCAACTATTCATCTGTAACATCGCCCCAACTATTCCTCTGTAACATCGTCCGAACTATTCCTCTGCAACATCGCCCCAACTATTCCTCTGTAACATCGCCCCAATTATTCCTCTGTAACATAATCCAAACTATTCCTCTGTAACATCGTCCCAACTATTCCTCTGTAACATCGTCCCAACAATTCCTCTGTAACATCGCCCCAACTATTCCTCTGTAACATCGCCCCAATTATTCCTCTGTAACATCGTCCCAACTAGTCCTCTGTAACATCGCCCCAACAATTCCTCTGTAACATCACCCCAACTGTTCCTCTGTAACATCGCCCAAACTATTCCTCTGTAACATCGCATAAAATATTCGTCTGTAACATCGCCCCAACTGTTCCTCTGTAACATCGTCCCGACTATTCCTCTGTAACATCGCCCCAACTATTCCACTGTAACATCGCCCCCACTATTCCTCTGTAACATCGCCGCAACTGTTCCTCTGTAACATCGTACCAACATTTCCTCTGTAACATCGCACCAACTATTCCTCTATAACATCGCTCGAACTATTCCTCTGTAACATCGCACAAACTATTCCTCTGTAACATCGCTCGAGCTATTCCTCTGTCACATCGCACAAACTATTCCTCTGTAACATCGCCCCAACTGTTCCTCTGTAACATTGTCCCAACGATTCCTCTGTAACATCGTCCCAACTATTCCTCTGTAACTTCGCCCCAATTATTCCTCTTTAACATCGCCCCAACTATACCGCTGTAACATCGTCCCAACTGTTCCTCTGTAACATCGCCCCAACTATTCCTCTGTAACATCGCCCCAATTATTCCTCTGTAACTTCGCCCCAAACTATTCCTCTGTAACATCGTCCCAACGATTCCTCTGTAACATCGTCCCAACTATCCCTCTATAACATCGCCCCAACAATTCCTCTGTAACATCGCCCCAACTATTCATCTGTAACATCGCCCCAACTATTCCTCTGTAACATCGTCCGAACTATTCCTCTGCAACATCGCCCCAACTATTCCTCTGTAACATCACCCCAACTATTCCTCTGTAACATAATCCGAACTATTCCTCTGTAACATCGTCCCAACGATTCCTCTGTAACATCGCCCAAACAATTCCTCTGTAACATCGTCCCAACTATTCATCTGTAACATCGCCCCAACTATTCCTCTGTCACATCGTCCCAACTATTCCTCTGTAACATCATCCGAACTATTCCTCTGTAACATCGCCCGAACTATTCCTCTGTAACATCGCACAAACTATTCCTCTGTAACATCGCCCCAACTATTCCTCTGTAACATCGCACAAACTATTCCTCTGTAACATCGTCCCAACTATTCCTCTGTAACATCGCCCCAATTATTCCTCTGTAACATCGCCCCATCTGTTCCTCTGTAACATTGCACAGACTATTCCGCTGTAACATCGTCCCAACTATTCCTCTGTAACATCGTCCCAACTATTCCTCTGTAACATTGTCCGAACTATTCCTCTGTAACATCGTCCCAACAATTCCTCTGTAACATCGCCCCAACTGTTCCTCTATAACATCCCCCCAACTATTCCTCTGTAACATCGCCCCAACAATTCCTCTGGAACATCGCCCCAACTATTCCTCTGTAACATCATCCGAACTATTCCTCTGTAACATCGTCCCAACTATTCCTCTGTAACATCGTCCCAATCATTCCTCTGTAACATCGTCCCAACTATTCCTCTGTAACATCGCCCCAACTATTCCTCTGTAACATCGCACAAACTATTCGTCTGTAACATCGCCCCAACTGTTCCTCTGTAACATCGCCCCCACTATTCCTCTGTAACATCGCCCCCACTATTCCTCTGTAACATCGCCCCAACTATTCCACTGTAACATCGCCCCCACTATTCCTCTATAACATCGCCCCCACTATTCCTCTGTAACATCGCCCCAACTATTCCTCTGTAACATCGCACAAACTATTCCTCTGTAACATCGTCCCACCTATTCCTCTGTAACATCGCCCCAATTATTCCTCTGTAACATCGCCCCAACTGTTCCTCTGTAACATCGTCCCAACATT
Source organism: Scyliorhinus torazame (assembly GCF_047496885.1). Classification (NCBI taxonomy): domain Eukaryota; kingdom Metazoa; phylum Chordata; class Chondrichthyes; order Carcharhiniformes; family Scyliorhinidae; genus Scyliorhinus; species Scyliorhinus torazame. The sequence goes on along the minus strand of NC_092728.1, from coordinate 112,666,402 downwards.
TCCTCTGTAACATTGCACCAACTATTCCGCTGTAACATCGTCCCAACTATTCCTCTGTAACATCGTCCCAACTATTCCTCTGTAACATTGTCCGAACTATTCCTCTGTAACATCGTCCCAACAATTCCTCTGTAACATCGCCCCAACTGTTCCTCTATAACATCGCCCCAACTATTCCTCTGTAACATCGGCCCAACAATTCCTCTGGAACATCGCTCCAACTATTCCTCTGTAACATCGTCCCAACTATTCCTCTGTAACATCGCCCCAACAATTCCTCTGGAACATCGCCCCAACTATTCCTCTGTAACATCGTCCCAACTATTCCTCTGTAACATCGCCCCAACTATTCCTCTGTAACATCGCCCCAACTGTTCCTCTGTAACATCGCCGAAACTATTCCTCTGTAACATCGCACAAACTATTCGTCTGTAACATCGCCCCAACTGTTCCTCTGTAACTTCGTCCCAACTATCCCTCTGTAACATCGCCCCAACTATTCCACTGTAACATCGCCCCCACTATTCCTCTGTAACATCGCCCCAACTGTTCCTCTGTAACATCGTCCCAACATTTCCTCTGTAACATCGTCCCAACTATCCCTCTATAACATCGCCCCAACAATTCCTCTGTAACATCGCCCCAACTATTCATCTGTAACATCGCCCCAGATATTCCTCTGTAACATCGTCCGAACTATTCCTCTGCAACATCGCCCCAACAATTCCTCTGGAACATCGCCCCAACTATTCCTCTGTAACATCATCCGAACTATTCCTCTGTAACATCGTCCCAACTATTCCTCTGTAACATCGTCCCAATCATTCCTCTGTAACATCGTCCCAACTATTCCTCTGTAACATCGCCCCAACTATTCCTCTGTAACATCGCACAAACTATTCGTCTGCAACATCGCCCCAACTGTTCCTCTGTAACATCGCCCCCACTATTCCTCTGTAACATCGCCCCCACTATTCCTCTGTAACATCGCCCCAACTATTCCACTGTAACATCGCCCCCACTATTCCTCTATAACATCGCCCCCACTATTCCTCTGTAACATCGCCCCAACTATTCCTCTGTAACATCGCACAAACTATTCCTCTGTAACATCGTCCCAACTATTCCTCTGTAACATCGCCCCAATTATTCCTCTGTAACATCGCCCCAACTGTTCCTCTGTAACATCGTCCCAACATTTCCTCTGTAACATTGCACCAACTATTCCGCTGTAACATCGTCCCAACTATTCCTCTGTAACATCGTCCCAACTATTCCTCTGTAACATTGTCCGAACTATTCCTCTGTAACATCGTCCCAACAATTCCTCTGTAACATCGCCCCAACTGTTCCTCTATAACATCGCCCCAACTATTCCTCTGTAACATCGGCCCAACAATTCCTCTGGAACATCGCTCCAACTATTCCTCTGTAACATCGTCCCAACTATTCCTCTGTAACATCGCCCAACAATTCCTCTGGAACATCGCCCCAACTATTCCTCTGTAACATCGTCCCAACTATTCCTCTGTAACATCGCCCCAACTATTCCTCTGTAACATCGCCCCAACTGTTCCTCTGTAACATCGCCGAAACTATTCCTCTGTAACATCGCACAAACTATTCGTCTGTAACATCGCCCCAACTGTTCCTCTGTAACTTCGTCCCAACTATCCCTCTGTAACATCGCCCCAACTATTCCACTGTAACATCGCCCCCACTATTCCTCTGTAACATCGCCCCAACTGTTCCTCTGTAACATCGTCCCAACATTTCCTCTGTAACATCGTCCCAACTATCCCTCTATAACATCGCCCCAACAATTCCTCTGTAACATCGCCCCAACTATTCATCTGTAACATCGCCCCAACTATTCCTCTGTAACATCGTCCGAACTATTCCTCTGCAACATCGCCCCAACTATTCCTCTGTAACATCACCCCAACTATTCCTCTGTAACATAATCCGAACTATTCCTCTGTAACATCGTCCCAACGATTCCTCTGTAACATCGCCCAAACAATTCCTCTGTAACATCGTCCCAACTATTCATCTGAAACATCGCCCCAACTATTCCTCTGTAACATCGTCCCAACTATTCCTCTGTAACATCATCCGAACTATTCCTCTGTAACATCGCCCGAACTATTCCTCTGTAACATCGCACAAACTATTCCTCTGTAACATCGCCCCAACTATTCCTCTGTAACATCGCACAAACTATTCCTCTGTAACATCGTCCCAACTATTCCTCTGTAACATCGCCCCAATTATTCCTCTGTAACAACGCCCCATCTGTTCCTCTGTAACATTGCACAGACTATTCCGCTGTAACATCGTCCCAACTATTCCTCTGTAACATCGTCCCAACTATTCCTCTGTAACATTGTCCGAACTATTCCTCTGTAACATCGTCCCAACAATTCCTCTGTAACATCGCCCCAACTGTTCCTCTATAACATCCCCCCAACTATTCCTCTGTAACATCGCCCCAACAATTCCTCTGGAACATCGCCCCAACTATTCCTCTGTAACATCATCCGAACTATTCCTCTGTAACATCGTCCCAACGATTCCTCTGTAACATCGTCCCAATCATTCCTCTGTAACATCGTCCCAACTATTCCTCTGTAACATCGCCCCAACTATTCCTCTGTAACATCGCACAAACTATTCGTCTGTAACATCGCCCCAACTGTTCCTCTGTAACATCGCCCCCACTATTCCTCTGTAACATCGCCCCCACTATTCCTCTGTAACATCGCCCCAACTATTCCACTGTAACATCGCCCCCACTATTGCTCTATAACATCGCCCCCACTATTCCTCTGTAACATCGCCCCAACTATTCCTCTGTAACATCGCACAAACTATTCCTCTGTAACATCGTCCCAACTATTCCTCTGTAACATCGCCCCAATTATTCCTCTGTAACATCGCCCCAACTGTTCCTCTGTAACATCGTCCCAACGTTTCCTCTGTAACATTGCACCAACTATTCCGCTGTAACATCGTCCCAACTATTCCTCTGTAACATCGTCCCAACTATTCCTCTGTAACATTGTCCGAACTGTTCCTCTGTAACATCGTCCCAACAATTCCTCTGTAACATCGCCCCAACTGTTCCTCTATAACATCGCCCCAACTATTCCTCTGTAACATCGGACCAACAATTCCTCTGGAACATCGCTCCAACTATTCCTCTGTAACATCGTCCCAACTATTCCTCTGTAACATCGCCCCAACAATTCCTCTGGAACATCGCCCCAACTATTCCTCTGTAACATCGTCCCAACTATTCCTCTGTAACATCGCCCCAACTATTCCTCTGTAACATCGCCCCAACTGTTCCTCTGTAACATCGCCGAAACTATTCCTCTGTAACATCGCACAAACTATTCGTCTGTAACATCGCCCCAACTGTTCCTCTGTAACATCGTCCCAACTATCCCTCTGTAACATCGCCCCAACTATTCCACTGTAACATCGCCCCCACTATTCCTCTGTAACATCGCCCCAACTGTTCCTCTGTAACATCGTCCCAACATTTCCTCTGTAACATCGCACCAACTATTCCTCTGTAACATCGCTCGAACTATTCCTCTGTAACATCGCACAAACTATTCCTCTGTAACATCTCCCGAGCTATTCCTCTGTCACATCGCACAAACTATTCCTCTGTAACATCGCCCCAACTGTTCCTCTGTAACATTGTCCCAACGATTCCTCTGTAACATCGTCCCAACTATTCCTCTGTAACTTCGCCCCAATTATTCCTCTTTAACATCGCCCCAACTATTCCGCTGTAACATCGTCCCAACTGTTCCCCTGTAACATCGCCCCAACTATTCCTCTGTAACATCGCCCCAACTACTCCTCTGTAACATCGCCCCAACTATTCCTCTGTAACATCGCCCCAAACTATTCCTCTGTAACATCGTCCCAACTATTCCTCTGTAACATCGTCCCAACTATTCCTCTGTAACATCGCCCCAACAATTCCTCTGTAACATCGCCCCAACTATTCATCTGTAACATCGCCCCAACTATTCCTCTGTAACATCGTCCGAACTATTCCTCTGTAACATCGCCCCAACTATTCCTCTGTAACATCGCCCCAATTATTCCTCTGTAACATAATCCAAACTATTCCTCTGTAACATCGTCCCAACTATTCCTCTGTAACATCGCCCCAACAATTCCTCTGTAACATCGTCCCAACAATTCCTCTGTAACATCGCCCCAACTATTAATCTGTAACATCGCCCCAATTATTCCTCTGTAACATCGCCCCAACTATTCCTCTGTAACATCGCCCCAACAATTCCTCTGTAACATCGCCCCAACTGTTCCTCTGTAACATCGCCCAAACTATTCCTCTGTAACATCGCACAAACTATTCGTCTGAAACATCGCCCCAACTGTTCCTCTGTAACATCGTCCCGACTATTCCTCTGTAACATCGCCCCAATTATTCCACTGTAACATCGCCCCCACTATTCCTCTGTAACATCGCCGCAACTGTTCCTCTGTAACATCGTCCCAACATTTCCTCTGTAACATCGCACCAACTATCCCTGTATAACATCGCTCGAACTATTCCTCTGTAACATCGCACAAACTATTCCTCTGTAACATCGCCCGAGCTATTCCTCTGTCACATCGCACAAACTATTCCTCTGTAACATTGCCCCAACTGTTCCTCTGTAACATTGTCCCAACGATTCCTCTGTAACATCGTCCCAACTATTGCTCTGTAACTTCGCCCCAATTATTCCTCTTTAACATCGCCCCAACTATACCGCTGTAACATCGTCCCAACTGTTCCTCTGTAATATCGCCCCAACTGTTCCTCTGTAACATCGCCCCAACAATTCCTCTGTAACATCGCCCCAACTATTCATCTGTAACATCGCCCCAACTATTCCTCTGTAACATCGTCCGAACTATTCCTCTGCAACATCGCCCCAACTATTCCTCTGTAACATCGCCCCAACTATTCCTCTGTAACATAATCCGAACTATTCCTCTGTAACATCGTCCCAACTATTCCTCTGTAACATCGCCCAAACAATTCCTCTGTAACATCGTCCCAACTATTCCTCTGTAACATCGCCCCAACTATTCCTCTGTAACATCGTCCCAACTATTCCTCTGTAACATCATCCGAACTATTCCTCTGTAACATCGCCCGAACTATTCCTCTGTAACATCGCACAAACTATTCCTCTGTAACATCGCCCCAACTATTCCTCTGTAACATCATCCGAACTATTCCTCTGTAACATCGTCCCAACTATTCCTCTGTAACATCTCCCCAACTATTCCTCTGTAACATCGTCCCAACTATTCCTCTGTAACATCGTCCCAACTATTCCTCTGTAACATCGCCCCAACAATTCCTCTGCAACATCGCCGCAACTATTCATCTGTAACATCGCCCCAACTATTCCTCTGTAACATCGTCCGAACTATTCTTCTGCAACATTGCCCCAACTATTCCTCTGTAACATCGCCCCAACTATTCCTCTGTAACATAATCCGAACTATTCCTCTGTAACATCGTCCCAACTATTCCTCTGTAACATCGCCCAAACAATTCCTCTGTAACATCGTCCCAACTATTCATCTGTAACATCGCCCCAACTATTCCTCTGTAACATCGTCCCAACTATTCCTCTGTAACATCATCCGAACTATTCCTCTGTAACATCGCCCGAACTATTCCTCTGTAACATCGCCCCAACTATTCCTCTGTAACATCATCCGAACTATTCCTCTGTAACATCGTCCCAACTATTCCTCTGTAACATCTCCCCAATTATTCCTCTGTAACATAATCCGAACTATTCCTCTGTAACATCGTCCCAACTATTCCTCTGTAACATCGTCCCAATTATTCCTCTGTAACATCGCCCCCACTATTCCTCTGTAACATCGCCCCCACTATTCCTCTGTAACATCGCTCCAACTATTCCACTGTAACATCGCCCCCACTATTCCTCTATAACATCGCCCCCACTATTCCTCTGTAACATCGCCCCAACTATTCCTCTGTAACATCGCACAAACTATTCCTCTGTAACATCGTCCCAACTATTCCTCTGTAACATCGCCCCAATTATTCCTCTGTAACATCGCCCCAACTGTTCCTCTGTAACATCGTCCCAACATTTCCTCTGTAACATTGCACCAACTATTCCGCTGTAACATCGTCCCAACTATTCCTCTGTAACATCGTCCCAACTATTCCTCTGTAACATTGTCCGAACTATTCCTCTGTAACATCGCCCCAACAATTCCTCTGTAACATCGCCCCAACTGTTCCTCTGTAACATCGCCCCAACTATTCCTCTGTAACATCGCCCCAACAATTCCTCTGTAACATCGCCCCAACTATTCCTCTGTAACATCGTCCCAACTATTCCTCTGTAACATCGTCCCAACTATTCCTCTGTAACATCGTCCCAACTATTCCTCTGTAACACCGTCCCAACTATACCTCTCTAACATCGTCCCAACTATTCCTCTGTAACATCGTCCCAATTATTCCTCTGTAACATCGCCCCAACAGTTCCTCTGTAACATCGCCCCAACTGTTCCTCTGTAACATCGCCCCAACTATTCCTCTGTAACATCGCCCCAACAATTCTTCTGGAACATCGCCCCAACTATTCCTCTGTAACATCGTCCCAACTATTCCTCTGTAACATCGTCCCAACTATTCCTCTGTAACATCGTCCCAACTATTCCTCTGTAACACCGTCCCAACTATTCCTCTGTAACATCGTCCCAACTATTCCTCTGTAACATCGCCCCAACAATTCCTCTGTAACATCGTCCCAACTATTAATCTGTAACATCGCCCCAACTATTCCTCTGTAACATCGTCCCAACTATTCCTCTGTAACATCATCCGAACTATTCCTCTATAACATCGCCCGAACTATTCCTCTGTAACATCGCACAAACTATTCCTCTGTAACATCGCCCCGACTATTCCTCTGTAACATCATCCGAACTATTCCTCTGTAACATCGTCCCAACTATTCCTCTGTAACATCTCCCCAATTATTCCTCTGTAACATCATCCGAACTATTCCTCTGGAACATCGTCCCAACTATTCCTCTGTAACATCGTCCCAATTATTCCTCTGTAACATCGTCCCAACTATTCCTCTGTAACATCGCCCGAAATATTCCTCTGTAACATCGCACAAACTATTCGTCTGTAACATCGCCCCAACTGTTCCTCTGTAACATCGCCTCCACTATTCCTCTGTAACATCGCCCCCACTATTCCTCTGTAACATCGCCCCCACTATTCCTCTGTAACATCGCACCCACTATTCCTCTATAACATCGCCCCCACTATTCCTCTGTAACATCGCCCCAACTATTCCTCTGTAACATCGCACAAACTATTCCTCTGTAACATCGCCCCAACTGTTCCTCTGTAACACCGTCCCAACATTTCCTCTGTAACATTGCACCAACTATTCCGCTGTAACATCGTCCCAACTTTTCCTCTGTAACATCGTCCCAACTATTCCTCTGTAACATTGTCCGAACTATTCCTCTGTAACATCGCCCCAACACTTCCTCTGTAACATCGCCCCAACTGTTCCTCTGTAACATCGCCCCAACTATTCCTCTGTAACATCGCCCCAACAATTCCTCTGGAACATCGCCCCAAATATTCCTCTGTAACATCGTCCCAACTATTCCTCTGGAACATCGTCCCAACTATTCCACTGTAATATCGTCCCAACTATTCCTCTGTAACATCGTCCCAACTATTCCTCTGTAACATCGTCCGAACTATTCCTCTGCAACATCGCCCCAACTATTCCTCTGTAACATCGCCCCAACTATTCCTCTGTAACATAATCCGAACTATTCCTCTGTAACATCGTCCCAACTATTCCTCTGTAACATCGCCCAAACAATTCCTCTGTAACATCGTCCCAACTATTCATCTGTAACATCGCCCCAACTATTCCTCTGTAACATCGTCCCAACTATTCCTCTGTAACATCATCCGAACTATTCCTCTGTAACATCGCCCGAACTATTCCTCTGTAACATCGCACAAACTATTCCTCTGTAACATCGCCCCAACTATTCCTCTGTAACATCATCCGAACTATTCCTCTGTAACATCGTCCCAACTATTCCTCTGTAACATCGTCCCAATTATTCCTTTGTAACATCGTCCCAACTATTCCTCTGTAACATCGCCCCAACTATTCCTCTGTAACATCGCCGAACTATTCCTCTGTAACATCGCACAAACTATTCGTCTGTAACATCGCCCCAACTGTTCCTCTGTAACATCGCCCCCACTATTCTTCTGTAACATCGCCCCCACTATTCCTCTGTAACATCGCCCCCACTATTCCTCTGTAACATCGCCCCCACTATTCCTCTATAACATCGCCCCCACTATTCCTCTGTAACATCGCACAAACTATTCCTCTGTAACATCGTCCCAACTATTCCTCTGTAACATCGCCCCAATTATTCCTCTGTAACATCGCCCCAACTGTTCCTCTGTAACATCGTCCCAACATTTCCTCTGTAACATTGCACCAACTATTCCGCTGTAACATCGTCCCAACTATTCCTCTGTAACATCGTCCCAACTATTCCTCTGTAACATTGTCCGAACTATTCCTCTGTAACATCGTCCCAACAATTCCTCTGTAACATCGCCCCAACAATTCCTCTGGAACATCGCCCCAACTATTCCTCTGTAACATCGTCCCAACTATTCCTCTGTAACATCGCCCCAACTATTCCTCTGTAACATCGCCCCAACTGTTCCTCTGTAACATCGCCCAAACTATTCCTCCGTAACATCGCACAAACTATTCGTCTGTAACATCGCCCCAACTGTTCCTCTGTAACATCGTCCCAACTATCCCTCTGTAACATCGCCCCAACTATTCCACTGTAACATCGCCCCCACTATTCCTCTGTAACATCGCCCCAACTGTTCCTCTGTAACATCGTCCCAACATTTCCTCTGTAACATCGCACCAACTATTCCTCTGTAACATCGCACGAACTATTCCTCTCTAACATCGCACAAACTATTCCTCTGTAACATCGCCCGAGCTATTCCTCTGTCACATCGCACAAACTATTCCTCTGTAACATCGCCCCAACTGTTCCTCTGTAACATTGTCCCAACGATTCCTCTGTAACATCGCCCCAACTATTCCGCTGTAACATCGTCCCAACTGTTCGTCTGTAACATCGCCCCAACTATTCCTCTGTAACATCGCCCCAATTATTCCTCTGTAACATCGCCCCAAACTATTCCTCTGTAACATCGTCCCAACTATTCCTCTGTAACATCGTCCCAAATATTCCTCTGTAACATCGCCCCAACAATTCCTCTGTAACATCGCCCCAACTATTCATCTGTAACATCGCCCCAACTATTCCTCTGTAACATCGTCCGAACTATTCCTCTGTAACATCGCCCCAACTATTCCTCTGTAACATCGCCCCAATTATTCCTCTGTAACATAATCCAAACTATTCCTCTGTAACATCGTCCCAACTATTCCTCTGTAACATCGCCCCAACAATTCCTCTGTAACATCGTCCCAACAATTCCTCTGTAACATCGCCCCAACTATTCCTCTGTAACATCGCCCCAATTATTCCTCTGTAACATCGTCCCAACTATTCCTCTGTAACATCGCCCCAACAATTCCTCTGTAACATCGCCCCAACTGTTCCTCTGTAACATCGCCCAAACTATTCCTCTGTAACATCGCACAAACTATTCGTCTGAAACATCGCCCCAACTGTTCCTCTGTAACATCGTCCCCACTATTCCTCTGTAACATCGTCCCAACTATTCCTCTGTAACATCGTCCCAACTATTCCTCTGTAACACCGTCCCAACTATTCCTCTGTAAAATCGTCCCAACTATTCCTCTGTAACATCGTCCCAACTATTCCTCTGTAACATCGCCCCAACATTTCCTCTGTAACATCGCCCCAACTGTTCCTCTGTAACATCGCCCCAACTATTCCTCTGTAACATCGCCCCAACAATTCCTCTGGAACATCGCCCCAACTATTCCTCTGTAACATCGTCCCAACTATTCCTCTGTAACATCGTCCCAACTATTCCTCTGTAACTTCGTCCCAACTATTCCTCTGTAACACCGTCCCAACTATTCCTCTGTAACATCGTCCCAACTATTCCTCTGTAACATCGCCCCAACAATTCCTCTGTAACATCGTCCCAACTATTAATCTGTAACATCGCCCCAACTATTCCTCTGTAACATCGTCCCAACTATTCCTCTGTAACATCATCCGAACTATTCCTCTGTAACATCGCCCGAACTATTCCTCTGTAACATCGCACAAACTATTCCTCTGTAACATCGCCCCAACTATTCCTCTGTAACATCATCCGAACTATTCCTCTGTAACATCGTCCCAACTATTCCTCTGTAACATCTCCCCAATTATTCCTCTGTAACATCATCCGAACTATTCCTCTGGAACATCGTCCCAACTATTCCTCTGTAACATCGTCCCAATTATTCCTCTGTAACATCGTCCCAACTATTCCTCTGTAACATCGCCCGAAATATTCCTCTGTAACATCGCACAAACTATTCGTCTGTAACATCGCCCCAACTGTTCCTCTGTAACATCGCCCCCACTATTCCTCTGTAACATCGCCCCCACTATTCCTCTGTAACATCGCCCCAACTATTCCACTGTAACATCGCACCCACTATTCCTCTATAACATCGCCCCCACTATTCCTCTGTAACATTGCCCCAACTATTCCTCTGTAACATCGCACAAACTATTCCTCTGTAACATCGCCCAAACTATTCCTCCGTAACATCGCACAAACTATTCGTCTGTAACATCGCCCCAACTGTTCCTCTGTAACATCGTCCCAACTATCCCTCTGTAACATCGCCCCAACTATTCCACTGTAACATCGCCCCCACTATTCCTCTGTAACATCGCCCCAACTGTTCCTCTGTAACATCGTCCCAACATTTCCTCTGTAACATCGCACCAACTATTCCTCTGTAACATCGCTCGAACTATTCCTCTCTAACATCGCACAAACTATTCCTCTGTAACATCGCCCGAGCTATTCCTCTGTCACATCGCACAAACTATTCCTCTGTAACATCGCCCCAACTGTTCCTCTGTAACATTGTCCCAACGATTCCTCTGTAACATCGCCCCAACTATTCCGCTGTAACATCGTCCCAACTGTTCGTCTGTAACATCGCCCCAACTATTCCTCTGTAACATCGCCCCAATTATTCCTCTGTAACATCGCCCCAAACTATTCGTCTGTAACATCGTCCCAACTATTCCTCTGTAACATCGTCCCAAATATTCCTCTGTAACATCGCCCCAACAATTCCTCTGTAACATCGCCCCAACTATTCATCTGTAACATCGCCCCAACTATTCCTCTGTAACATCGTCCGAACTATTCCTCTGTAACATCGCCCCAACTATTCCTCTGTAACATCGCCCCAATTATTCCTCTGTAACATAATCCAAACTATTCCTCTGTAACATCGTCCCAACTATTCCTCTGTAACATCGCCCCAACAATTCCTCTGTAACATCGTCCCAACAATTCCTCTGTAACATCGCCCCAACTATTCCTCTGTAACATCGCCCCAATTATTCCTCTGTAACATCGTCCCAACTATTCCTCTGTAACATCGCCCCAACAATTCCTCTGTAACATCGCCCCAACTGTTCCTCTGTAACATCGCCCAAACTATTCCTCTGTAACATCGCACAAACTATTCGTCTGAAACATCGCCCCAACTGTTCCTCTGTAACATCGTCCCCACTATTCCTCTGTAACATCGTCCCAACTATTCCTCTGTAACATCGTCCCAACTATTCCTCTGTAACACCGTCCCAACTATTCCTCTGTAAAATCGTCCCAACTATTCCTCTGTAACATCGTCCCAACTATTCCTCTGTAACATCGCCCCAACATTTCCTCTGTAACATCGCCCCAACTGTTCCTCTGTAACATCGCCCCAACTATTCCTCTGTAACATCGCCCCAACAATTCCTCTGGAACATCGCCCCAACTATTCCTCTGTAACATCGTCCCAACTATTCCTCTGTAACATCGTCCCAACTATTCCTCTGTAACTTCGTCCCAACTATTCCTCTGTAACACCGTCCCAACTATTCCTCTGTAACATCGTCCCAACTATTCCTCTGTAACATCGCCCCAACAATTCCTCTGTAACATCGTCCCAACTATTAATCTGTAACATCGCCCCAACTATTCCTCTGTAACATCGTCCCAACTATTCCTCTGTAACATCATCCGAACTATTCCTCTGTAACATCGCCCGAACTATTCCTCTGTAACATCGCACAAACTATTCCTCTGTAACATCGCCCCAACTATTCCTCTGTAACATCATCCGAACTATTCCTCTGTAACATCGTCCCAACTATTCCTCTGTAACATCTCCCCAATTATTCCTCTGTAACATCATCCGAACTATTCCTCTGGAACATCGTCCCAACTATTCCTCTGCAACATCGTCCCAATTATTCCTCTGTAACATCGTCCCAACTATTCCTCTGTAACATCGCCCGAAATATTCCTCTGTAACATCGCACAAACTATTCGTCTGTAACATCGCCCCAACTGTTCCTCTGTAACATCGCCCCCACTATTCCTCTGTAACATCGCCCCCACTATTCCTCTGTAACATCGCCCCAACTATTCCACTGTAACATCGCACCCACTATTCCTCTATAACATCGCCCCCACTATTCCTCTGTAACATTGCCCCAACTATTCCTCTGTAACATCGCACAAACTATTCCTCTGTAACATCGCCCAAACTATTCCTCCGTAACATCGCACAAACTATTCGTCTGTAACATCGCCCCAACTGTTCCTCTGTAACATCGTCCCAACTATCCCTCTGTAACATCGCCCCAACTATTCCACTGTAACATCGCCCCCACTATTCCTCTGTAACATCGCCCCAACTGTTCCTCTGTAACATCGTCCCAACATTTCCTCTGTAACATCGCACCAACTATTCCTCTGTAACATCGCTCGAACTATTCCTCTCTAACATCGCACAAACTATTCCTCTGTAACATCGCCCGAGCTATTCCTCTGTCACATCGCACAAACTATTCCTCTGTAACATCGCCCCAACTGTTCCTCTGTAACATTGTCCCAACGATTCCTCTGTAACATCGCCCCAACTATTCCGCTGCAACATCGTCGCAACTGTTCGTCTGTAACATCGCCCCAACTATTCCTCTGTAACATCGCCCCAATTATTCCTCTGTAACATCGCCCCATACTATTCCTCTGTAACATCGTCCCAACTATTCCTCTGTAACATCGTCCCAAATATTCCTCTGTAACATCGCCCCAACAATTCCTCTGTAACATCGCCCCAACTATTCATCTGTAACATCGCCCCAACTATTCCTCTGTAACATCGTCCGAACTATTCCTCTGTAACATCGCCCCAACTATTCCTCTGTAACATCGCCCCAATTATTCCTCTGTAACATAATCCAAACTATTCCTCTGTAACATCGTCCCAACTATTCCTCTGTAACATCGCCCCAACAATTCCTCTGTAACATCGTCCCAACAATTCCTCTGTAACATCGCCCCAACTATTCCTCTGTAACATCGCCCCAATTATTCCTCTGTAACATCGTCCCAACTATTCCTCTGTAACATCGCCCCAACAATTCCTCTGTAACATCGCCCCAACTGTTCCTCTGTAACATCGCCCAAACTATTCCTCTGTAACATCGCACAAACTATTCGTCTGAAACATCGCCCCAACTGTTCCTCTGTAACATCGTCCCCACTATTCCTCTGTAACATCGTCCCAACTATTCCTCTGTAACATCGTCCCAACTATTCCTCTGTAACACCGTCCCAACTATTCCTCTGTAAAATCGTCCCAACTATTCCTCTGTAACATCGTCCCAACTATTCCTCTGTAACATCGCCCCAACATTTCCTCTGTAACATCGCCCCAACTGTTCCTCTGTAACATCGCCCCAACTATTCCTCTGTAACATCGCCCCAACAATTCCTCTGGAACATCGCCCCAACTATTCCTCTGTAACATCGTCCCAACTATTCCTCTGTAACATCGTCCCAACTATTCCTCTGTAACATCGTCCCAACTATTCCTCTGTAACACCGTCCCAACTATTCCTCTGTAACATCGTCCCAACTATTCCTCTGTAACATCGCCCCAACAATTCCTCTGTAACATCGTCCCAACTATTAATCTGTAACATCGCCCCAACTATTCCTCTGTAACATCGTCCCAACTATTCCTCTGTAACATCATCCGAACTATTCCTCTGTAACATCGCCCGAACTATTCCTCTGTAACATCGCACAAACTATTCCTCTGTAACATCGCCCCAACTATTCCTCTGTAACATCGCTCGAACTATTCCTCTGTAACATCGTCCCAACTATTCCTCTGTAACATCTCCCCAATTATTCCTCTGTAACATCATCCGAACTATTCCTCTGGAACATCGTCCCAACTATTCCTCTGTAACATCGTCCCAATTATTCCTCTGTAACATCGTCCCAACTATTCTTCTGTAACATCGCCCGAAATATTCCTCTGTAACATCGCACAAACTATTCGTCTGTAACATCGCCCCAACTGTTCCTCTGTAACATCGCCCCCACTATTCCTCTGTAACATCGCCCCCACTATTCCTCTGTAACATCGCCCCAACTATTCCACTGTAACATCGCACCTACTATTCCTCTATAACATCGCCCCCACTATTCCTCTGTAACATTGCCCCAACTATTCCTCTGTAACATCGCACAAACTATTCCTCTGTAACATCGCCCCAACTGTTCCTCTGTAACACCGTCCCAACATTTCCTCTGTAACATTGCACCAACTATTCCGCTGTAACATCGTCCCAACTATTCCTCTGTAACATCGTCCCAACTATTCCTCTGTAACATTGTCCGAACTATTCCTCTGTAACATCGCCCCAACACTTCCTCTGTAACATCGCCCCAACTGTTCCTCTGTAACATCGCCCCAACTATTCCTCTGTAACATCGCCCCAACAATTCCTCTGGAACATCGCCCCAAATATTCCTCTGTAACATCGTCCCAACTATTCCTCTGGAACATCGTCCCAACTATTCCACTGTAATATCGTCCCAACTATTCCTCTGTAACATCGTCCCAACTATTCCTCTGTAACATCGTCCGAACTATTCCTCTGCAACATCGCCCCAACTATTCCTCTGTAACATCGCCCCAACTATTCCTCTGTAACATAATCCGAACTATTCCTCTGTAACATCGTCCCAACTATTCCTCTGTAACATCGCCCAAACAATTCCTCTGTAACATCGTCCCAACTATTCATCTGTAACATCGCCCCAACTATTCCTCTGTAACATCGTCCCAACTATTCCTCTGTAACATCATCCGAACTATTCCTCTGTAACATCGCCCGAACTATTCCTCTGTAACATCGCACAAACTATTCCTCTGTAACATCGCCCCAACTATTCCTCTGTAACATCATCCGAACTATTCCTCTGTAACATCGTCCCAACTATTCCTCTGTAACATCTCCCCAATTATTCCTCTGTAACATCATCCGAACTATTCCTCTGTAACATCGTCCCAACTATTCCTCTGTAACATCGTCCCAATTATTCCTCTGTAACATCGTCCCAACTATTCCTCTGTAACATCGCCCCAACTATTCCTCTGTAACATCGCCCGAACTATTCCTCTGTAACATCGCACAAACTATTCGTCTGTAACATCGCCCCAACTGTTCCTCTGTAACATCGCCCCCACTATTCCTCTGTAACATCGCCCCCACTATTCCTCTGTAACATCGCCCCCACTATTCCTCTGTAACATCGCCCCCACTATTCCTCTATAACATCGCCCCCACTATTCCTCTGTAACATCGCCCCAACTATTCCTCTGTAACATCGCACAAACTATTCCTCTGTAACATCGTCCCAACTATTCCTCTGTAACATCGCCCCAATTATTCCTCTGTAACATCGCCCCAACTGTTCCTCTGTAACATCGTCCCAACATTTCCTCTGTAACATTGCACCAACTATTCCGCTGTAACATCGTCCCAACTATTCCTCTGTAACATCGTCCCAACTGTTCCTCTGTAACATTGTCCGAACTATTCCTCTGTAACATCGTCCCAACAATTCCTCTGTAACATCGCCCCAACAATTCCTCTGGAACATCGCCCCAACTATTCCTCTGTAACATCGTCCCAACTATTCCTCTGTAACATCGCCCCAACTATTCCTCTGTAACATCGCCCCAACTGTTCCTCTGTAACATCGCCCAAACTATTCCTCTGTAACATCGCCCCAAACTATTCCTCTGTAACATCGTCCCAACTATTCCTCTGTAACATCGTCCCAAATATTCCTCTGTAACATCGCCCCAACAATTCCTCTGTAACATCGCCCCAACTATTCATCTGTAACATCGCCCCAACTATTCCTCTGTAACATCGTCCGAACTATTCCTCTGTAACATCGCCCCAACTATTCCTCTGTAACATCGCCCCAATTATTCCTCTGTAACATAATCCAAACTATTCCTCTGTAACATCGTCCCAACTATTCCTCTGTAACATCGCCCCAACAATTCCTCTGTAACATCGTCCCAACAATTCCTCTGTAACATCGCCCCAACTATTCCTCTGTAACATCGCCCCAATTATTCCTCTGTAACATCGTCCCAACTATTCCTCTGTAACATCGCCCCAACAATTCCTCTGTAACATCGCCCCAACTGTTCCTCTGTAACATCGCCCAAACTATTCCTCTGTAACATCGCACAAACTATTCGTCTGAAACATCGCCCCAACTGTTCCTCTGTAACATCGTCCCCACTATTCCTCTGTAACATCGTCCCAACTATTCCTCTGTAACATCGTCCCAACTATTCCTCTGTAACACCGTCCCAACTATTCCTCTGTAAAATCGTCCCAACTATTCCTCTGTAACATCGACCCAACTATTCCTCTGTAACATCGCCCCAACATTTCCTCTGTAACATCGCCCCAACTGTTCCTCTGTAACATCGCCCCAACTATTCCTCTGTAACATCGCCCCAACAATTCCTCTGGTACATCGCCCCAACTATTCCTCTGTAACATCGTCCCAACTATTCCTCTGTAACATCGTCCCAACTATTCCTCTGTAACATCGTCCCAACTATTCCTCTGTAACATCGCCCCAATTATTCCTCTGTAACATCGCCCCAACTGTTCCTCTGTAACATCGTCCCAACATTTCCTCTGTAACATTGCACCAACTATTCCGCTGTAACATCGTCCCAACTATTCCTCTGTAACATCGTCCCAACTGTTCCTCTGTAACATTGTCCGAACTATTCCTCTGTAACATCGTCCCAACAATTCCTCTGTAACATCGCCCCAACAATTCCTCTGGAACATCGCCCCAACTATTCCTCTGTAACATCGTCCCAACTATTCCTCTGTAACATCGCCCCAACTATTCCTCTGTAACATCGCCCCAACTGTTCCTCTGTAACATCGCCCAAACTATTCCTCTGTAACATCGCCCCAAACTATTCCTCTGTAACATCGTCCCAACTATTCCTCTGTAACATCGTCCCAAATATTCCTCTGTAACATCGCCCCAACAATTCCTCTGTAACATCGCCCCAACTATTCATCTGTAACATCGCCCCAACTATTCCTCTGTAACATCGTCCGAACTATTCCTCTGTAACATCGCTCCAACTATTCCTCTGTAACATCGCCCCAATTATTCCTCTGTAACATAATCCAAACTATTCCTCTGTAACATCGTCCCAACTATTCCTCTGTAACATCGCCCCAACAATTCCTCTGTAACATCGTCCCAACAATTCCTCTGTAACATCGCCCCAACTATTCCTCTGTAACATCGCCCCAATTATTCCTCTGTAACATCGTCCCAACTATTCCTCTGTAACATCGCCCCAACAATTCCTCTGTAACATCGCCCCAACTGTTCCTCTGTAACATCGCCCAAACTATTCCTCTGTAACATCGCACAAACTATTCGTCTGAAACATCACCCCAACTGTTCCTCTGTAACATCGTCCCCACTATTCCTCTGTAACATTGTCCCAACTATTCCTCTGTAACATCGTCCCAACTATTCCTCTGTAACACCGTCCCAACTATTCCTCTGTAAAATCGTCCCAACTATTCCTCTGTAACATCGACCCAACTATTCCTCTGTAACATCGCCCCAACATTTCCTCTGTAACATCGCCCCAACTGTTCCTCTGTAACATCGCCCCAACTATTCCTCTGTAACATCGCCACAACAATTCCTCTGGAACATCGCCCCAACTATTCCTCTGTAACATCGTCCCAACTATTCCTCTGTAACATCGTCCCAACTATTCCTCTGTAACATCGTCCCAACTATTCCTCTGTAACACCGTCCCAACTATTCCTCTGTAACATCGTCCCAACTATTCCTCTGTAACATCGCCCCAACAATTCCTCTGTAACATCGTCCCAACTATTAATCTGTAACATCGCCCCAACTATTCCTCTGTAACATCGTCCCAACTATTCCTCTGTAACATCATCCGAACTATTCCTCTGTAACATCGCCCGAACTATTCCTCTGTAACATCGCACAAACTATTCCTCTGTAACATCGCCCCAACATTTCCTCTGTAACATCGCCCCAACTGTTCCTCTGTAACATCGCCCCAACTATTCCTCTGTAACATCGCCCCAACAATTCCTCTGGAACATCGCCCCAACTATTCCTCTGTAACATCGTCCCAACTATTCCTCTGTAACATCGTCCCAACTATTCCTCTGTAACATCGTCCCAACTATTCCTCTGTAACACCGTCCCAACTATTCCTCTGTAACATCGTCCCAACTATTCCTCTGTAACATCGCCCCAACAATTCCTCTGTAACATCGTCCCAACTATTAATCTGTAACATCGCCCCAACTATTCCTCTGTAACATCGCCCCAACTATTCCTCTGTAACATCATCCGAACTATTCCTCTGTAACATCGTCCCAACTATTCCTCTGTAACATCTCCCCAATTATTCCTCTGTAACATCATCCGAACTATTCCTCTGGAACATCGTCCCAACTATTCCTCTGTAACATCGTCCCAATTATTCCTCTGTAACATCGTCCCAACTATTCTTCTGTAACATCGCCCGAAATATTCCTCTGTAACATCGCACAAACTATTCGTCTGTAACATCGCCCCAACTGTTCCTCTGTAACATCGCCCCCACTATTCCTCTGTAACATCGCCCCCACTATTCCTCTGTAACATCGCCCCAACTATTCCACTGTAACATCGCACCCACTATTCCTCTATAACATCGCCCCCACTATTCCTCTGTAACATTGCCCCAACTATTCCTCTGTAACATCGCACAAACTATTCCTCTGTAACATCGCCCCAACTGTTCCTCTGTAACACCGTCCCAACATTTCCTCTGTAACATTGCACCAACTATTCCGCTGTAACATCGTCCCAACTATTCCTCTGTAACATCGTCCCAACTATTCCTCTGTAACATTGTCCGAACTATTCCTCTGTAACATCGCCCCAACACTTCCTCTGTAACATCGCCCCAACTGTTCCTCTGTAACATCGCCCCAACTATTCCTCTGTAACATCGCCCCAACAATTCCTCTGGAACATCGCCCCAAATATTCCTCTGTAACATCGTCCCAACTATTCCTCTGGAACATCGTCCCAACTATTCCACTGTAATATCGTCCCAACTATTCCTCTGTAACATCGTCCCAACTATTCCTCTGTAACATCGTCCGAACTATTCCTCTGCAACATCGGCCCAACTATTCCTCTGTAACATCGCCCCAACTATTCCTCTGTAACATAATCCGAACTATTCCTCTGTAACATCGTCCCAACTATTCCTCTGTAACATCGCCCAAACAATTCCTCTGTAACATCGTCCCAACTATTCATCTGTAACATCGCCCCAACTATTCCTCTGTAACATCGTCCCAACTATTCCTCTGTAACATCATCCGAACTATTCCTCTGTAACATCGCCCGAACTATTCCTCTGTAACATCGCACAAACTATTCCTCTGTAACATCGCCCCAACTATTCCTCTGTAACATCATCCGAACTATTCCTCTGTAACATCGTCCCAACTATTCCTCTGTAACATCTCCCCAATTATTCCTCTGTAACATCATCCGAACTATTCCTCTGTAACATCGTCCCAACTATTCCTCTGTAACATCGTCCCAATTATTCCTCTGTAACATCGTCCCAACTATTCCTCTGTAACATCGCCCCAACTATTCCTCTGTAACATCGCCCGAACTATTCCTCTGTAACATCGCACAAACTATTCGTCTGTAACATCGCCCCAACTGTTCCTCTGTAACATCGCCCCCACTATTCCTCTGTAACATCGCCCCCACTATTCCTCTGTAACATCGCCCCCACTATTCCTCTATAACATCGCCCCCACTATTCCTCTGTAACATCGCCCCAACTATTCCTCTGTAACATCGCACAAACTATTCCTCTGTAACATCGTCCCAACTATTCCTCTGTAACATCGCCCCAATTATTCCTCTGTAACATCGCCCCAACTGTTCCTCTGTAACATTGTCCCAACATTTCCTCTGTAACATTGCACCAACTATTCCGCTGTAACATCGTCCCAACTATTCCTCTGTAACATCGTCCCAACTATTCCTCTGTAACATTGTCCGAACTATTCCTCTGTAACATCGTCCCAACAATTCCTCTGTAACATCGCCCCAACAATTCCTCTGGAACATCGCCCCAACTATTCCTCTGTAACATCGTCCCAACTATTCCTCTGTAACATCGCCCCAACTATTCCTCTGTAACATCGCCCCAACTGTTCCTCTGTAACATCGCCCAAACTATTCCTCCGTAACATCGCACAAACTATTCGTCTGTAACATCGCCCCAACTGTTCCTCTGTAACATCGTCCCAACTATCCCTCTGTAACATCGCCCCAACTATTCCACTGTAACATCGCCCCCACTATTCCTCTGTAACATCGCCCCAACTGTTCCTCTGTAACATCGTCCCAACATTTCCTCTGTAACATCGCACCAACTATTCCTCTGTAACATCGCTCGAACTATTCCTCTGTAACATCGCACAAACTATTCCTCTGTAACATCGCCCGAGCTATTCCTCTGTCACATCGCACAAACTATTCCTCTGTAACATCGCCCCAACTGTTCCTCTGTAACATTGTCCCAACGATTCCTCTGTAACATCGCCCCAACTATTCCGCTGTAACATCGTCCCAACTGTTCGTCTGTAACATCGCCCCAACTATTCCTCTGTAACATCGCCCCAATTATTCCTCTGTAACATCGCCCCAAACTATTCCTCTGTAACATCGTCCCAACTATTCCTCTGTAACATCGTCCCAACTATTCCTCTGTAACATCGCCCCAACAATTCCTCTGTAACATCGCCCCAACTATTCATCTGTAACATCGCCCCAACTATTCCTCTGTAACATCGTCCGAACTATTCCTCTGTAACATCGCCCCAACTATTCCTCTGTAACATCGCCCCAATTATTCCTCTGTAACATAATCCAAACTATTCCTCTGTAACATCGTCCCAAATATTCCTCTGTAACATCGCCCCAACAATTCCTCTGTAACATCGTCCCAACAATTCCTCTGTAACATCGCCCCAACTATTCCTCTGTAACATCGCCCCAATTATTCCTCTGTAACATCGTCCCAACTATTCCTCTGTAACATCGCCCCAACAATTCCTCTGTAACATCGCCCCAACTGTTCCTCTGTAACATCGCCCAAACTATTCCTCTGTAACATCGCACAAACTATTCGTCTGAAACATCGCCCCAACTGTTCCACTGTAACATCGTCCCCACTATTCCTCTGTAACATCGCCGCAACTGTTCCTCTGTAACATCGTCCCAACATTTCCTCTGTAACATCGCACCAACTATTCCTCTATAACATCGCTCGAACTATTCCTCTGTAACATCGCACAAACTATTCCTCTGTAACATCGCCCGAGCTATTCCTCTGTCACATCGCACAAACTATTCCTCTGTAACATCGCCCCAACTGTTCCTCTGTAACATTGTCCCAACGTTTCCTCTGTAACATCGTCCCAACTATTCCTCTGTAACTTCGCCCCAATTATTCCTCTTTAACATCGCCCCAAATATACCGCTGTAACATCGTCCCAACTGTTCCTCTGTAACATCGCCCCAACTGTTCCTCTGTAACATCGCCCCAACAATTCCTCTGTAACATCGCCCCAACTATTCATCTGTAACATCGCCCCAACTATTCCTCTGTAACATCGTCCCAACTATCCCTCTGTAACATCGCCCCAACTATTCCACTGTAACATCGTCCCAACTATTCCTCTGTAACATCTCCCCAATTATTCCTCTGTAACATCATCCGAACTATTCCTCTGTAACATCGTCCCAATTATTCCTCTGTAACATCGTCCCAACTATTCCTCTGTAACATCGCCCCAACTATTCCTCTGTAACATCGCCCGAACTATTCCTCTATAACATCGCACAAACTATTCGTCTGTAACATCGCCCCAACTGTTCCTCTGTAACATCGCCCCCACTATTCCTCTGTAACATCGCCCCCACTATTCCTCTGTAACATCGCCCCCACTATTCCTCTGTAACATCGCCCCCACTATTCCTCTATAACATCGCCCCCACTATTCCTCTGTAACATCGCCCCAACTATTCCTCTGTAACATCGCACAAACTATTCCTCTGTAACATCGTCCCAACTATTCCTCTGTAACATCGCCCCAATTATTCCTCTGTAACATCGCCCCAACTGTTCCTCTGTAACATCGTCCCAACATTTCCTCTGTAACATTGCACCAACTATTCCGCTGTAACATCGTCCCAACTATTCCTCTGTAACATCGTCCCAACTATTCCTCTGTAACATTGTCCGAACTATTCCTCTGTAACATCGTCCCAACAATTCCTCTGTAACATCGCCCCAACAATTCCTCTGGAACATCGCCCCAACTATTCCTCTGTAACATCGTCCCAATTATTCCTCTGTAACATCGCCCCAACTATTCCTCTGTAACATCGCCCCAACTGTTCCTCTGTAACATCGCCCAAACTATTCCTCTGTAACATCGCACAAACTTTTCGTCTGTAACATCGCCCCAACTGTTCCTCTGTAACATCGTCCCAACTATCCCTCTGTAACATCGCCCCAACTATTCCACTGTAACATCGCCCCCACTATTCCTCTGTAACATCGCCCCAACTGTTCCTCTGTAACATCGTCCCAAAATTTCCTCTGTAACATCGCACCAACTATTCCTCTGTAACATCGCTCGAACTATTCCTCTGTAACATCGCACAAACTATTCCTCTGTAACATCGCCCGAGCTATTCCTCTGTCACATCGCACAAACTATTCCTCTGTAACATCGCCCCAACTGTTCCTCTGTAACATTGTCCCAACGATTCCTCTGTAACATCGCCCCAACTATTCCGCTGTAACATCGTCCCAACTGTTCGTCTGTAACATCGCCCCAACTATTCCTCTGTAACATCGTCCCAACTATTCCTCTGTAACATCATCCGAACTATTCCTCTGTAACATCGCCCGAACTATTCCTCTGTAACATCGCACAAACTATTCCTCTGTAACATCGCCCCAACTATTCCTCTGTAACATCATCCGAACTATTCCTCTGTAACATCGTCCCAACTATTCCTCTGTAACATCTCCCCAATTATTCCTCTGTAACATCATCCGAACTATTCCTCTGTAACATCGTCCCAACTATTCCTCTGTAACATCGTCCCAATTATTCCTCTGTAACATCGTCCCAACTATTCCTCTGTAACATCGCCCCAACTATTCCTCTGTAACATCGCCCGAACTATTCCTCTGTAACATCGCACAAACTATTCGTCTGTAACATCGCCCCAACTGTTCCTCTGTAACATCGCCCCCACTATTCCTCTGTAACATCGCCCCCACTATTCCTCTGTAACATCGCCCCCACTATTCCTCTATAACATCGCCCCCACTATTCCTCTGTAACATCGCCCCAACTATTCCTCTGTAACATCGCACAAACTATTCCTCTGTAACATCGTCCCAACTATTCCTCTGTAACATCGCCCCAATTATTCCTCTGTAACATCGCCCCAACTGTTCCTCTGTAACATCGTCCCAACATTTCCTCTGTAACATTGCACCAACTATTCCGCTGTAACATCGTCCCAACTATTCCTCTGTAACATCGTCCCAACTATTCCTCTGTAACATTGTCCGAACTATTCCTCTGTAACATCGTCCCAACAATTCCTCTGTAACATCGCCCCAACAATTCCTCTGGAACATCGCCCCAACTATTCCTCTGTAACATCGTCCCAACTATTCCTCTGTAACATCGCCCCAACTATTCCTCTGTAACATCGCCCCAACTGTTCCTCTGTAACATCGCCCAAACTATTCCTCCGTAACATCGCACAAACTATTCGTCTGTAACATCGCCCCAACTGTTCCTCTGTAACATCGTCCCAACTATCCCTCTGTAACATCGCCCCAACTATTCCACTGTAACATCGCCCCCACTATTCCTCTGTAACATCGCCCCAACTGTTCCTCTGTAACATCGTCCCAACATTTCCTCTGTAACATCGCACCAACTATTCCTCTGTAACATCGCTCGAACTATTCCTCTGTAACATCGCACAAACTATTCCTCTGTAACATCGCCCGAGCTATTCCTCTGTCACATCGCACAAACTATTCCTCTGTAACATCGCCCCAACTGTTCCTCTGTAACATTGTCCCAACGATTCCTCTGTAACATCGCCCCAACTATTCCGCTGTAACATCGTCCCAACTGTTCGTCTGTAACATCGCCCCAACTATTCCTCTGTAACATCGCCCCAATTATTCCTCTGTAACATCGCCCCAAACTATTCCTCTGTAACATCGTCCCAACTATTCCTCTGTAACATCGTCCCAACTATTCCTCTGTAACATCGCCCCAACAATTCCTCTGTAACATCGCCCCAACTATTCATCTGTAACATCGCCCCAACTATTCCTCTGTAACATCGTCCGAACTATTCCTCTGTAACATCGCCCCAACTATTCCTCTGTAACATCGCCCCAATTATTCCTCTGTAACATAATCCAAACTATTCCTCTGTAACATCGTCCCAAATATTCCTCTGTAACATCGCCCCAACAATTCCTCTGTAACATCGTCCCAACAATTCCTCTGTAACATCGTCCCAACTATTCCTCTGTAACATCGCCCCAATTATTCCTCTGTAACATCGTCCCAACTATTCCTCTGTAACATCGCCCCAACAATTCCTCTGTAACATCGCCCCAACTGTTCCTCTGTAACATCGCCCAAACTATTCCTCTGTAACATCGCACAAACTATTCGTCTGAAACATGGCCCCAACTGTTCCACTGTAACATCGTCCCCACTATTCCTCTGTAACATCGCCGCAACTGTTCCTCTGTAACATCGTCCCAACATTTCCTCTGTAACATCGCACCAACTATTCCTCTATAACATCGCTCGAACTATTCCTCTGTAACATCGCACAAACTATTCCTCTGTAACATCGCCCGAGCTATTCCTCTGTCACATCGCACAAACTATTCCTCTGTAACATCGCCCCAACTGTTCCTCTGTAACATTGTCCCAACGTTTCCTCTGTAACATCGTCCCAACTATTCCTCTGTAACTTCGCCCCAATTATTCCTCTTTAACATCGCCCCAAATATACCGCTGTAACATCGTCCCAACTGTTCCTCTGTAACATCGCCCCAACTGTTCCTCTGTAACATCGCCCCAACAATTCCTCTGTAACATCGCCCCAACTATTCATCTGTAACATCGCCCCAACTATTCCTCTGTAACATCGTCCCAACTATCCCTCTGTAACATCGCCCCAACTATTCCACTGTAACATCGTCCCAACTATTCCTCTGTAACATCTCCCCAATTATTCCTCTGTAACATCATCCGAACTATTCCTCTGTAACATCGTCCCAATTATTCCTCTGTAACATCGTCCCAACTATTCCTCTGTAACATCGCCCCAACTATTCCTCTGTAACATCGCCCGAACTATTCCTCTATAACATCGCACAAACTATTCGTCTGTAACATCGCCCCAACTGTTCCTCTGTAACATCGCCCCCACTATTCCTCTGTAACATCGCCCCCACTATTCCTCTGTAACATCGCCCCCACTATTCCTCTGTAACATCGCCCCCACTATTCCTCTATAACATCGCCCCCACTATTCCTCTGTAACATCGCCCCAACTATTCCTCTGTAACATCGCACAAACTATTCCTCTGTAACATCGTCCCAACTATTCCTCTGTAACATCGCCCCAATTATTCCTCTGTAACATCGCCCCAACTGTTCCTCTGTAACATCGTCCCAACATTTCCTCTGTAACATTGCACCAACTATTCCGCTGTAACATCGTCCCAACTATTCCTCTGTAACATCGTCCCAACTATTCCTCTGTAACATTGTCCGAACTATTCCTCTGTAACATCGTCCCAACAATTCCTCTGTAACATCGCCCCAACAATTCCTCTGGAACATCGCCCCAACTATTCCTCTGTAACATCGTCCCAATTATTCCTCTGTAACATCGCCCCAACTATTCCTCTGTAACATCGCCCCAACTGTTCCTCTGTAACATCGCCCAAACTATTCCTCTGTAACATCGCACAAACTTTTCGTCTGTAACATCGCCCCAACTGTTCCTCTGTAACATCGTCCCAACTATCCCTCTGTAACATCGCCCCAACTATTCCACTGTAACATCGCCCCCACTATTCCTCTGTAACATCGCCCCAACTGTTCCTCTGTAACATCGTCCCAACATTTCCTCTGTAACATCGCACCAACTATTCCTCTGTAACATCGCTCGAACTATTCCTCTGTAACATCGCACAAACTATTCCTCTGTAACATCGCCCGAGCTATTCCTCTGTCACATCGCACAAACTATTCCTCTGTAACATCGCCCCAACTGTTCCTCTGTAACATTGTCCCAACGATTCCTCTGTAACATCGCCCCAACTATTCCGCTGTAACATCGTCCCAACTGTTCGTCTGTAACATCGCCCCAACTATTCCTCTGTAACATCGTCCCAACTATTCCTATGTAACATCATCCGAACTATTCCTCTGTAACATCGCCCGAACTATTCCTCTGTAACATCGCACAAACTATTCCTCTGTAACATCGCCCCAACTATTCCTCTGTAACATCATCCGAACTATTCCTCTGTAACATCGTCCCAACTATTCCTCTGTAACATCTCCCCAATTATTCCTCTGTAACATCATCCGAACTATTCCTCTGGAACATCGTCCCAACTATTCCTCTGTAACATCGTCCCAATTATTCCTCTGTAACATCGTCCCAACTATTCCTCTGTAACATCGCCCGAAATATTCCTCTGTAACATCGCACAAACTATTCGTCTGTAACATCGCCCCAACTGTTCCTCTGTAACATCGCCCCCACTATTCCTCTGTAACATCGCCCCCACTATTCCTCTGTAACATCGCCCCAACTATTCCACTGTAACATCGCACCCACTATTCCTCTATAACATCGCCCCCACTATTCCTCTGTAACATCGCCCCAACTATTCCTCTGTAACATCGCACAAACTATTCCTCTGTAACATCGCCCCAACTGTTCCTCTGTAACACCGTCCCAACATTTCCTCTGTAACATTGCACCAACTATTCCGCTGTAACATCGTCCCAACTATTCCTCTGTAACATCGTCCCAACTATTCCTCTGTAACATTGTCCGAACTATTCCTCTGTAACATCGCCCCAACACTTCCTCTGTAACATCGCCCCAACTGTTCCTCTGTAACATCGCCCCAACTATTCCTCTGTAACATCGCCCCAACAATTCCTCTGGAACATCACCCCAAATATTCCTCTGTAACATCGTCCCAACTATTCCTCTGGAACATCGTCCCAACTATTCCTCTGTAACATCATCCGAACTATTCCTCTGTAACATCGCCCGAACTATTCCTCTGTAACATCGCACAAACTATTCCTCTGTAACATCGCCCCAACTATTCCTCTGTAACATCATCCGAACTATTCCTCTGTAACATCGTCCCAACTATTCCTCTGTAACATCTCCCCAATTATTACTCTGTAACATCATTCGAACTATTCCTCTGTAACATCGTCCCAACTATTCCTCTGTAACATCGTCCCAATTATTCCTCTGTAACATCGTCCCAACTATTCCTCTGTAACATCGCCCCAACTATTCCTCTGTAACATCGCCCGAACTATTCCTCTGTAACATCGCACAAACTATTCGTCTGTAACATCGCCCCAACTGTTCCTCTGTAACATCGCCCCCACTATTCCTCTGTAACATCGCCCCCACTATTCCTCTGTAACATCGCCCCCACTATTCCTCTGTAACATCGCCCCCACTATTCCTCTATAACATCGCCCCCACTATTCCTCTGTAACATCGCCCCAACTATTCCTCTGTAACATCGCACAAACTATTCCTCTGTAACATCGTCCCAACTATTCCTCTGTAACATCGCCCCAATTATTCCTCTGTAACATCGCCCCAACTGTTCCTCTGTAACATCGTCCCAACATTTCCTCTGTAACATTGCACCAACTATTCCGCTGTAACATCGTCCCAACTATTCCTCTGTAACATCGTCCCAACTATTCCTCTGTAACATTGTCCGAACTATTCCTCTGTAACATCGTCCCAACAATTCCTCTGTAACATCGCCCCAACAATTCCTCTGGAACATCGCCCCAACTATTCCTCTGTAACATCGTCCCAACTATTCCTCTGTAACATCGCCCCAACTATTCCTCTGTAACATCGCCCCAACTGTTCCTCTGTAACATCGCCCAAACTATTCCTCCGTAACATCGCACAAACTATTCGTCTGTAACATCGCCCCAACTGTACCTCTGTAACATCGTCCCAACTATCCCTCTGTAACATCGCCCCAACTATTCCACTGTAACATCGCCCCCACTATTCCTCTGTAACATCGCCCCAACTGTTCCTCTGTAACATCGTCCCAACATTTCCTCTGTAACATCGCACCAACTATTCCTCTGTAACATCGCTCGAACTATTCCTCTGTAACATCGCACAAACTATTCCTCTGTAACATCGCCCGAGCTATTCCTCTGTCACATCGCACAAACTATTCCTCTGTAACATCGCCCCAACTGTTCCTCTGTAACATTGTCCCAACGATTCCTCTGTAACATCGCCCCAACTATTCCGCTGTAACATCGTCCCAACTGTTCGTCTGTAACATCGCCCCAACTATTCCTCTGTAACATCGCCCCAATTATTCCTCTGTAACATCGCCCCAAACTATTCCTCTGTAACATCGTCCCAACTATTCCTCTGTAACATCGTCCCAACTATTCCTCTGTAACATCGCCCCAACAATTCCTCTGTAACATCGCCCCAACTATTCATCTGTAACATCGCCCCAACTATTCCTCTGTAACATCGTCCGAACTATTCCTCTGTAACATCGCCCCAACTATTCCTCTGTAACATCGCCCCAATTATTCCTCTGTAACATAATCCAAACTATTCCTCTGTAACATCGTCCCAACATTTCCTCTGTAACATCGCCCCAACTGTTCCTCTGTAACATCGCCCCAACTATTCCTCTGTAACATCGCCCCAACAATTCCTCTGGAACATCGCCCCAACTATTCCTCTGTAACATCGTCCCAACTATTCCTCTGTAACATCGTCCCAACTATTCCTCTGTAACATCGTCCCAACTATTCCTCTGTAACACCGTCCCAACTATTCCTCTGTAACATCGTCCCAACTATTCCTCTGTAACATCGCCCCAACAATTCCTCTGTAACATCGTCCCAACTATTAATCTGTAACATCGCCCCAACTATTCCTCTGTAACATCGTCCCAACTATTCCTATGTAACATCATCCGAACTATTCCTCTGTAACATCGCCCGAACTATTCCTCTGTAACATCGCACAAACTATTCCTCTGTAACATCGCCCCAACTATTCCTCTGTAACATCATCCGAACTATTCCTCTGTAACATCGTCCCAACTATTCCTCTGTAACATCTCCCCAATTATTCCTCTGTAACATCATCCGAACTATTCCTCTGGAACATCGTCCCAACTATTCCTCTGTAACATCGTCCCAATTATTCCTCTGTAACATCGTCCCAACTATTCCTCTGTAACATCGCCCGAAATATTCCTCTGTAACATCGCACAAACTATTCGTCTGTAACATCGCCCCAACTGTTCCTCTGTAACATCGCCCCCACTATTCCTCTGTAACATCGCCCCCACTATTCCTCTGTAACATCGCCCCAACTATTCCACTGTAACATCGCACCCACTATTCCTCTATAACATCGCCCCCACTATTCCTCTGTAACATCGCCCCAACTATTCCTCTGTAACATCGCACAAACTATTCCTCTGTAACATCGCCCCAACTGTTCCTCTGTAACACCGTCCCAACATTTCCTCTGTAACATTGCACCAACTATTCCGCTGTAACATCGTCCCAACTATTCCTCTGTAACATCGTCCCAACTATTCCTCTGTAACATTGTCCGAACTATTCCTCTGTAACATCGCCCCAACACTTCCTCTGTAACATCGCCCCAACTGTTCCTCTGTAACATCGCCCCAACTATTCCTCTGTAACATCGCCCCAACAATTCCTCTGGAACATCGCCCCAAATATTCCTCTGTAACATCGTCCCAACTATTCCTCTGGAACATCGTCCCAACTATTCCACTGTAATATCGTCCCAACTATTCCTCTGTAACATCGTCCCAACTATTCCTCTGTAACATCGTCCGAACTATTCCTCTGCAACATCGCCCCAACTATTCCTCTGTAACATCGCCCCAACTATTCCTCTGTAACATAATCCGAACTATTCCTCTGTAACATCGTCCCAACTATTCCTCTGTAACATCGCCCAAACAATTCCTCTGTAACATCGTCCCAACTATTCATCTGTAACATCGCCCCAACTATTCCTCTGTAACATCGTCCCAACTATTCCTCTGTAACATCATCCGAACTATTCCTCTGTAACATCGCCCGAACTATTCCTCTGTAACATCGCACAAACTATTCCTCTGTAACATCGCCCCAACTATTCCTCTGTAACATCATCCGAACTATTCCTCTGTAACATCGTCCCAACTATTCCTCTGTAACATCTCCCCAATTATTCCTCAGTAACATCATCCGAACTATTCCTCTGTAACATCGTCCCAACTATTCCTCTGTAACATCGTCCCAATTATTCCTCTGTAACATCGTCCCAACTATTCCTCTGTAACATCGCCCCAACTATTCCTCTGTAACATCGCCCGAACTATTCCTCTGTAACATCGCACAAACTATTCGTCTGTAACATCGCCCCAACTGTTCCTCTGTAACATCGCCCCCACTATTCCTCTGTAACATCGCCCCCACTATTCCTCTGTAACATCGCCCCCACTATTCCTCTGTAACATCGCCCCCACTATTCCTCTATAACATCGCCCCCACTATTCCTCTGTAACATCGCCCCAACTATTCCTCTGTAACATCGCACAAACTATTCCTCTGTAACATCGTCCCAACTATTCCTCTGTAACATCGCCCCAATTATTCCTCTGTAACATCACCCCAACTGTTCCTCTGTAACATCGTCCCAACATTTCCTCTGTAACATTGCACCAACTATTCCGCTGTAACATCGTCCCAACTATTCCTCTGTAACATCGTCCCAACTATTCCTCTGTAACATTGTCCGAACTATTCCTCTGTAACATCGTCCCAACAATTCCTCTGTAACATCGCCCCAACAATTCCTCTGGAACATCGCCCCAACTATTCCTCTGTAACATCGTCCCAACTATTCCTCTGTAACATCGCCCCAACTATTCCTCTGTAACATCGCCCCAACTGTTCCTCTGTAACATCGCCCAAACTATTCCTCCGTAACATCGCACAAACTATTCGTCTGTAACATCGCCCCAACTGTTCCTCTGTAACATCGTCCCAACTATCCCTCTGTAACATCGCCCCAACTATTCCACTGTAACATCGCCCCCACTATTCCTCTGTAACATCGCCCCAACTGTTCCTCTGTAACATCGTCCCAACATTTCCTCTGTAACATCGCACCAACTATTCCTCTGTAACATCGCTCGAACTATTCCTCTGTAACATCGCACAAACTATTCCTCTGTAACATCGCCCGAGCTATTCCTCTGTCACATCGCACAAACTATTCCTCTGTAACATCGCCCCAACTGTTCCTCTGTAACATTGTCCCAACGATTCCTCTGTAACATCGCCCCAACTATTCCGCTGTAACATCGTCCCAACTGTTCGTCTGTAACATCGCCCCAACTATTCCTCTGTAACATCGCCCCAATTATTCCTCTGTAACATCGCCCCAAACTATTCCTCTGTAACATCGTCCCAACTATTCCTCTGTAACATCGTCCCAACTATTCCTCTGTAACATCGCCCCAACAATTCCTCTGTAACATCGCCCCAACTATTCATCTGTAACATCGCCCCAACTATTCCACTGTAACATCGTCCAAACTATTCCTCTGTAACATCGCCCCAACTATTCCTCTGTAACATCGCCCCAATTATTCCTCTGTAACATAATCCAAAACTATTCCTCTGTAACATCGTCCCAACTATTCCTCTGTAACATCGCCCCAACAATTCCTCTGTAACATCGTCCCAACAATTCCTCTGTAACATCGCCCCAACTATTCCTCTGTAACATCGCCCCAATTATTCCTCTGTAACATCGTCCCAACTATTCCTCTGTAACATCGCCCCAACAATTCCTCTGTAACATCGCCCCAACTGTTCCTCTGTAACATCGCCCAAACTATTCCTCTGTAACATCGCACAAACTATTCGTCTGAAACATCGCCCCAACTGTTCCTCTGTAACATCGTCCCGACTATTCCTCTGTAACATCGCCCCAACTATTCCACTGTAACATCGCCCCCACTATTCCTCTGTAACATCGACTCAACTGTTCCTCTGTAACATCGTCCCAACATTTCCTCTGTAACATCGCACCAACTATTCCTCTATAACATCGCTCGAACTATTCCTCTGTAACATCGCACAAACTATTCCTCTGTAACATCGCCCGAGCTATTCCTCTGTCACATCGCACAAACTATTCCTCTGTAACATCGCCCCAACTGTTCCTCTGTAACATTGTCCCAACGATTCCTCTGTAACATCGTCCCAACTATTCCTCTGTAACTTCGCCCCAATTATTCCTCTTTAACATCGCCCCAAATATACCGCTGTAACATCGTCCCAACTGTTCCTCTGTAACATCGCCCCAACTGTTCCTCTGTAACATTGCCCCAACAATTCCTCTGTAACATCGCCCCAACTATTCATCTGTAACATCGCCCCAACTATTCCTCTGTAACATCGTCCGAACTATTCCTCTGCAACATCGCCCCAACTATTCCTCTGTAACATCGCCCCAACTATTCCTCTGTAACATAATCCGAACTATTCCTCTGTAACATCGTCCCAACTGTTCCTCTGTAACATCGCCCAAACAATTCCTCTGTAACATCGTCCCAACTATTCATCTGTAACATCGCCCCAACTATTCCTCTGTAACATCGTCCCAACTATTCCTCTGTAACATCATCCGAACTATTCCTCTGTAACATCGCCCGAACTATTCCTCTGTAACATCGCACAAACTATTCCTCTGTAACATCGCCCCAACTATTCCTCTGTAACATCATCCGAACTATTCCTCTGTAACATCGTCCCAACTATTCCTCTGTAACATCTCCCCAATTATTCCTCTGTAACATCATCCAAACTATTCCTCTGTAACATCGTCCCAACTATTCCTCTGTAACATCGTCCCAACTATTCCTCTGTAACATCGCCCCAACAATACCTCTGCAACATCGCCCCAACTATTCATCTGTAACATCGTCCCAACTATTCCTCTGTAACATCGTCCGAACTATTCTTCTGCAACATCGTCCCAACTATTCCTCTGTAACATCGCCCCAACTATTCCTCTGTAACATCGCCCAAACTATTCCTCTGTAACATCGCACAAACTATTCGTCTGTAACATCGCCCCAACTGTTCCTCTGTAACATCGCCCCCACTATTCCTCTGTAACATCGCCCCCACTATTCCTCTGTAACATCGCCCCCACTATTCCTCTGTAACATCGCCCCCACTATTCCTCTATAACATCGCCCCCACTATTCCTCTGTAACATCGCCCCAACTATTCCTCTGTAACATCGCACAAACTATTCCTCTGTAACATCGTCCCAACTATTCCTCTGTAACATCGCCCCAATTATTCCTCTGTAACATCGCCCCAACTGTTCCTCTGTAACATCGTCCCAACATTTCCTCTGTAACATTGCACCAACTATTCCGCTGTAACATCGTCCCAACTATTCCTCTGTAACATCGTCCCAACTATTCCTCTGTAACATTGTCCGAACTATTCCTCTGTAACATCGTCCCAACAATTCCTCTGTAACATCGCCCCAACAATTCCTCTGGAACATCGCCCCAACTATTCCTCTGTAACATCGTCCCAACTATTCCTCTGTAACATCGCCCCAACTATTCCTCTGTAACATCGCCCCAACTGTTCCTCTGTAACATCGCCCAAACTATTCCTCCGTAACATCGCACAAACTATTCGTCTGTAACATCGCCCCAACTGTTCCTCTGTAACATCGTCCCAACTATCCCTCTGTAACATCGCCCCAACTATTCCACTGTAACATCGCCCCCACTATTCCTCTGTAACATCGCCCCAACTGTTCCTCTGTAACATCGTCCCAACATTTCCTCTGTAACATCGCACCAACTATTCCTCTGTAACATCGCTCGAACTATTCCTCTGTAACATCGCACAAACTATTCCTCTGTAACATCGCCCGAGCTATTCCTCTGTCACATCGCACAAACTATTCCTCTGTAACATCGCCCCAACTGTTCCTCTGTAACATTGTCCCAACGATTCCTCTGTAACATCGCCCCAACTATTCCGCTGTAACATCGTCCCAACTGTTCGTCTGTAACATCGCCCCAACTATTCCTCTGTAACATCGCCCCAATTATTCCTCTGTAACATCGCCCCAAACTATTCCTCTGTAACATCGTCCCAACTATTCCTCTGTAACATCGTCCCAACTATTCCTCTGTAACATCGCCCCAACAATTCCTCTGTAACATCGCCCCAACTATTCATCTGTAACATCGCCCCAACTATTCCTCTGTAACATCGTCCAAACTATTCCTCTGTAACATCGCCCCAACTATTCCTCTGTAACATCGCCCCAATTATTCCTCTGTAACATAATCCAAAACTATTCCTCTGTAACATCGTCCCAACTATTCCTCTGTAACATCGCCCCAACAATTCCTCTGTAACATCGTCCCAACAATTCCTCTGTAACATCGCCCCAACTATTCCTCTGTAACATCGCTCCAATTATTCCTCTGTAACATCGTCCCAACTATTCCTCTGTAACATCGCCCCAACAATTCCTCTGTAACATCGCCCCAACTGTTCCTCTGTAACATCGCCCAAACTATTCCTCTGTAACATCGCACAAACTATTCGTCTGAAACATCGCCCCAACTGTTCCTCTGTAACATCGTCCCGACTATTCCTCTGTAACATCGCCCCAACTATTCCACTGTAACATCGCCCCCACTATTCCTCTGTAACATCGACTCAACTGTTCCTCTGTAACATCGTCCCAACATTTCCTCTGTAACATCGCACCAACTATTCCTCTATAACATCGCTCGAACTATTCCTCTGTAACATCGCACAAACTATTCCTCTGTAACATCGCCCGAGCTATTCCTCTGTCACATCGCACAAACTATTCCTCTGTAACATCGCCCCAACTGTTCCTCTGTAACATTGTCCCAACGATTCCTCTGTAACATCGTCCCAACTATTCCTCTGTAACTTCGCCCCAATTATTCCTCTTTAACATCGCCCCAAATATACCGCTGTAACATCGTCCCAACTGTTCCTCTGTAACATCGCCCCAACTGTTCCTCTGTAACATTGCCCCAACAATTCCTCTGTAACATCGCCCCAACTATTCATCTGTAACATCGCCCCAACTATTCCTCTGTAACATCGTCCGAACTATTCCTCTGCAACATCGCCCCAACTATTCCTCTGTAACATCGCCCCAACTATTCCTCTGTAACATAATCCAAACTATTCCTCTGTAACATCGTCCCAACTGTTCCTCTGTAACATCGCCCAAACAATTCCTCTGTAACATCGTCCCAACTATTCATCTGTAACATCGCCCCAACTATTCCTCTGTAACATCGTCCCAACTATTCCTCTGTAACATCATCCGAACTATTCCTCTGTAACATCGCCCGAACTATTCCTCTGTAACATCGCACAAACTATTCCTCTGTAACATCGCCCCAACTATTCCTCTGTAACATCATCCGAACTATTCCTCTGTAACATCGTCCCAACTATTCCTCTGTAACATCTCCCCAATTATTCCTCTGTAACATCATCCAAACTATTCCTCTGTAACATCGTCCCAACTATTCCTCTGTAACATCGTCCCAACTATTCCTCTGTAACATCGCCCCAACAATTCCTCTGCAACATCGCCCCAACTATTCATCTGTAACATCGTCCCAACTATTCCTCTGTAACATCGTCCGAACTATTCTTCTGCAACATCGCCCCAACTATTCCTCTGTAACATCGCCCCAACTATTCCTCTGTAACATAATCCGAACTATTCCTCTGTAACATTGTCCCAACTATTCCTCTGTAACATCGCCCAAACAATTCCTCTGTAACATCGTCCCAACTATTCATCTGTAACATCGCCCCAACTATTCCTCTGTAACATCGTCCCAACTATTCCTCTGTAACATCATCCGAACTATTCCTCTGTAACATCGCCCGAACTATTCCTCTGTAACAGCGCACAAACTATTCCTCTGTAACATCGCCCCAACTATTCCTCTGTAACATCATCCGAACTATTCCTCTATAACATCGTCCCAACTATTCCTCTGAAAATCTCCCCAATTATTCCTCTGTAACTTCATCCGAACTATTCTTCTGTAACATCGTCCCAACTATTCCTCTGTAACATCGTCCCAATTATTCCTCTGTAACATCGTCCCAACTATTCCTCTGTAACATCGCCCCAACTATTCCTCTGTAACATCGCCCGAACTATTCCTCTGTAACTTCGCACAAACTATTCGTCTGTAACATCGCCCCAACTGTTCCTCTGTAACATCGCCCCCACTATTCCTCTGTAACATCGCCCCCACTATTCCTCTGTAACATCGCCCCAACTATTCCACTGTAACATCGCCCCCACTATTCCTCTATAACATCGCCCCCACTATTCCTCTGTAACATCGCCCCAACTATTCCTCTGTAACATCGCACAAACTATTCCTCTGTAACATCGTCCCAACTATTCCTCTGTAACATCGCCCCAATTATTCCTCTGTAACATCGCCCCAACTGTTCCTCTGTAACATCGTCCCAACATTTCCTCTGTAACATTGCACCAACTATTCCGCTGTAACATCGTCCCAACTATTCCTCTGTAACATCGTCCCAACTATTCCTCTGTAACATTGTCCGAACTATTCCTCTGTAACATCGCCCCAACAATTCCTCTGTAACATTGCCCCAACTGTTCCTCTGTAACATCGCCCCAACTATTCCTCTGTAACATCGCCCCAACAATTCCTCTGTAACATCGCCCCAACTATTCCTCTGTAACATCGTCCCAACTATTCCTCTGTAACATCGTCCCAACTATTCCTCTGTAACATCGTCCCAACTATTCCTCTGTAACACCGTCCCAACTATTCCTCTGTAACATCGTCCCAACTATTCCTCCGTAACATCGTCCCAACTATTCCTCTGTAACATCGCCCCAACAGTTCCTCTGTAACATCGCCCCAACTGTTCCTCTGTAACATCGCCCCAACTATTCCTCTGTAACATCGCCCCAACAATTCCTCTGGAACATCGCCCCAACTATTCCTCTGTAACATCGTCCCAACTATTCCTCTGTAACATCGTCCCAACTATTCCTCTGTAACATCGTCCCAACTATTCCTCTGTAACACCGTCCCAACTATTCCTCTGTAACATCGTCCCAACTATTCCTCTGTAACATCGCCCCAACAATTCCTCTGTAACATCGTCCCAACTATTAATCTGTAACATCGCCCCAACTATTCCTCTGTAACATCGTCCCAACTATTCCTCTGTAACATCATCCGAACTATTCCTCTGTAACATCGCCCGAACTATTCCTCTGTAACATCGCACAAACTATTCCTCTGTAACATCGTCCCAACTATTCCTCTGTAACATCATCCGAACTATTCCTCTGTAACATCGTCCCAACTATTCCTCTGTAACATCTCCCCAATTATTCCTCTGTAACATCATCCGAACTATTCCTCTGGAACATCGTCCCAACTATTCCTCTGTAACATCGTCCCAATTATTCCTCTGTAACATCGTCCCAACTATTCCTCTGTAACAACGCCCGAAATATTCCTCTGTAACATCGCCCCAACTGTTCCTCTGTAACATCGCCCAAACTATTCCTCTGTAACATCGCACAAACTATTCGTCTGTAACATTGCCCCAGCTGTTCCTCTGTAACATCGTCCCAACTATTCCTCTGTAACATCGCCCCAACTGTTCCTCTGTAACATCGTCCCAACATTTCCTCTGTAACATCGCACCAACTATTCCTCTGTAACATCGCTCGAACTATTCCTCTGTAACATCGCACAAACTATTCCTCTGTAACATTCTGCTTAAGTATTCTGCTTAACCACTTCCTTACCTTGCAGGTCAGCTGTTCGGGAGAGAGAGGGAGCCAGGACCTTGGAAACAGCGCGGGAGTTTCAAAAAGCGCGGGAGCTGCGAGGCAGAGGGGACAGTTTAAAAGGGCGCGCTGTGGGTGAGGTAAGTACTGCTTAACCACTTCCTTACCTTGCAGGTCAGCTGTTCGGGAGAGAGAGGGAGCCAGGACCTTGGAAACAGCGCGGGAGTTTCAAAAAGCGCGGGAGCTGCGAGGCAGAGGGGACAGTTTAAAAGGGCGCGCTGTGGGTGAGGTAAGTACTGATTAACCACTTCCTTACCTTGCAGGTCAGCTGTTTGGGAGAGAGATCAGTTTTGGGAGCAGGCCTATTGGCTGACTGAAAAGCAGGAAGGAT
The DNA here is from genome assembly GCF_047496885.1 of Scyliorhinus torazame. Taxonomy (NCBI): domain Eukaryota; kingdom Metazoa; phylum Chordata; class Chondrichthyes; order Carcharhiniformes; family Scyliorhinidae; genus Scyliorhinus; species Scyliorhinus torazame. The sequence goes on along the minus strand of NC_092728.1, from coordinate 112,626,872 downwards.
ACAAAGGGTGTGGCTGAAGTGCCTATAGAAACGGAGTGCTGAAGGCAAACCGAGTGTATCTGAGTTCGGGTAAGAGGGGAGTGACAAAAAAAAAAAAAAATCAAGTTAATTAAGTAAAGTAATTAACTAGTTAAGGGAATTTGGTGCTCACCTGAAGGAGGTGCAGAGAAGCAGACCTGTGAGGGAGTCTCTGGAGCAATTGCATCACAGCCAGCAGGTAAGTGATTGGCTTGTAACTGGTAAGTGATTTCTCTCTCTTTGACTTTCTCCTAGCTGTGTAGTGTAGTTCAAATTTAACTTCAGGTTTAAGTCATGGCAGGAGAGCTCAGACCCGTGTCATGCTCCTCTTGTGAGATGTGGCAAGTCAGGGACCCTTCTGGTGTCCCTGACTCCTTCATCTGCAAGAAGTGTGTCCAACTGCAGCTCCTGTTAGACCGCTTGACG